>NC_136748.1:11880918-12015918 GCF_936440315.1 Barbus barbus | reverse complement strand
TATACAGGTGCTGGTCATAAAATTAGAATATCATGAAAAAGTTGATTTATTTCAGTAATACCATTCAAAAAGTGAAACTTGTATATTAGATTCATTCATTACACACAGACTGATATATTTCAAATGTTTATTTCCTTTCATTTTGATGATTATAACTGACAACTAATGAAAGTCCCAAATTCAGTATCTCAGAAAATTAGAATATCAATTAAGACCAATGGAAAAAAAAAAGATTTTTAGAAATGTTGGCCACCTGAAAAGTATGAACATGAAAAGTATGAGCATGTACAGCACTCAATATTTAGTTGGGGCTCCTTTGGCCTGGATTACTGCAGCAATGCGGCGTGGCATGGAGTCGATCAGTCTGTGGCACTGCTCAGGTGTTATGAGAGCCCATGTTGCTCTGATAGTGGCCTTCAGCTCTTCTGAATTGTTGGGTCTGGCGTATTGCATCTTCCTCTTCACAATACCCCATAGGTTTTCTATGGGGTTAAGGTCAGGCGAGTTTGCTGGCCAATCAAGAACAGGGATACCATGGTCCTTAAACCAGGTACTGGTAGCTTTGGCAGTGTGTGCAGGTGTCAAGTCCTGTTGGAAAATGAAATCTGCATCTCCATAAAGTTGGTCAGCAGCAGGAAGCATGAAGTGCTCTAAAACTTCCTAGTAAACGGCTGCGTTGACCTTGGACCTCAGAAAACACAATGGACCAACACCAGCAGATGACATGGCACCCCAAACCATCAATGACTGTGGAAACTTTACACTGGACCTCAAGCAACGTGGATTATGTGCCTCTCCTCTCTTCCTCCAGACTCTGGGACCTTGATTTCCAAAGGAAATGCAAAATTTACTTAATCAGAGAACATAACTTTGGACCACTCAGCAGCAGTCCAGTCAAGACGCTTCTGACGCTGTCTCTTGTTCAAGAGTGGCTTGACACAAGGAATGCGACAGCTGAAACCCATGTCTTGCATACGTCTGTGCGTGGTGGTTCTTGAAGCACTGACTCCAGCTGCAGTCCACTCTTTGTGAATCTCCATCACATTTTTGAATGGGTTTTGTTTCACAATCCTCTCCAGGGTGCGGTTATCCCTATTGCTTGTACACTTTTTTCTACCACATCTTGTCCTTCCCTTCGCCTCTCTATTAATGTGCTTGGACACAGAGCTCTGTGAACAGCCAGCCTCTTTAGCAATGGCCTTTTGTGTCTTGCCCTCCTTGTGCAAGGTGTCAATGGTCGTCTTTTGGACAACTGTCAAGTCAGCAGTCTTCCCCATGATTGTGTAGCCTACAGAACTAGACTGAGAGACCATTTAAAGGCTTTTCCAGGTGTTTTGAGTTAATTAGCTGATTAGAGTGTGGCACCAGGGGTCTTCAATATTGAACATTTTCACAATATTCAAATTTTCTGAGATACTGAATTTGGGACTTTCATTAGTTGTCAGTTATAATCGTCAAAATTAAAGGAAATAAACATTTGAAATATATCAGTCTGTGTGTAATGAATGAATCTAATATACAAGTTTCACTTTTTGAATGGTATTACTGAAATAAATCAACTTTTTCATGATATTCTAATTTTATGACCAGCACCTGTATAATGTCGGAAAGATCTGTTTTAGTAAATTGGTTCATTCAGATGATCCATGATTGATAAATAAATAAATTAATTAAATAAATGACTCACTAATTCCTGAGTCTCTGCATAGAATTTAGGTCTATTAAAAAATTAACAATACAATAAAAAAATAAATAAATAAAGTTGTTTTAGTTAAAATCAGTTGTTCATTACTATTTAGTTTTTTTTACATAGTTTAATAAATTAGGGTATGTTTACATGACAATGATGTACTACAAAAAGGAAAAGTTTTTCTTTTAACATCCGTACGTGAAACTTTTCAAAAACACAATCCCCATTCACTCAGATCCACTTAAACAACTAAAAACATATTATACATGCCAGGCAAGTAGTTGGCAATGTCATTTTGTAAAGAAACTCGTGCATTCCCATAGAACATGTAATATGCATGCCCACGACGTCCCCATTTTCACAAATTTGTGTTTATGGTTTACACAAAGATGATAATGGTTTCATTTTGAAACTCCTTTTACAAAAGTTTGTATTTTCAGGCCCCAAAAATGCCATTGTTGTGTAAACGAATGGCCAAAATGCGTAAAAAATATTTCTGTTTTTAGTTGAAAACCCCCTTAGAGTGAATATTTAGCTCTATTTGAGAATGTGCATTAGTTTAAACACTTTCCTTATGCCAGAAAATCTATCTCTGACTAAACTGCTGTGTCATATTGTGTTTTTTTCTAAAATAACTAGCTAAACAAAATTGTTACTAGCTTGTAGCATAGCCAGATGTTTTCAAAATAATGTGTAGCTTGTTAGCAAGCTACAGTTTCAAACCTTCTTCCTCAGCAGACATCTATAACGTTATTGTTTCACACTCACAAACCAATGCTAATGTGGCTGTAGGGTGTCAAACTTCTTTCACTCCCTTAAGATTCTGATGTTTAACAGACATTTGACACCCGAGTACTTGTCATTAACGTAAACAGCTGACGCCTGACACTTCTCAGGAATGTCTATCACATGACACACTAACACAATCAACAGCCCTTGTCTACCCCAAAAGAGCACCACTGTTTAGTAAAACTCCCCAGAAGAGTCCTGTAAAAAAAAAAAAAAGGTTGAGCCAACTTCAGCAGATTTTTGAGTTTTCTCAAAATTTTAAGTTGGCTCAACTTTTTTTTTTTTTTTACAGTGTGGTCACAACCCACGACTGTCCATCTTTTTGAGTTAAGCTATAAAGAAGTGAAAAGTGTATGAAATAAAACTAGCTCCAATAGATGTGTGAATTTCAGCAGCAGGATCCAACCACCGAAATTCACTGAGAAAACAAGTCAAAGCTGCTGTTTCAGCTCACCGCCTTGCTTTTCACCGGGGCAGTGGAAACGTGGGAATGCTTTACTCGGGCGTAATGATGTCATCACCTTGCTTTCAAAGGCCCCTGGAGTCTTGACATGGCAACATTTCACCTGTTGTCATTTCTACGTCCGCGCTCCCAGTCTGTCTGAGTGTGCCATTGCATTCAGGGAAACATTTTCACTGTACAACTACCTCCTGAGTGTTTGTGTGCACTCCGTCTTGGGCTAATAAACATGGTCTGAGAGAGCCCTCGGGGGCGACGAGGCCGGGTAATGAGAGTATGTTTAGTCTGGGGAAGCTGGGACAAATTCTGATGGATTGCATGGCCACGGCTTAACCTTCTCTAATACATACTAAAGCACAGAGAGAGTGAGTTCTGCACACTTTCCCTTTTTCAAATGTTACTTGGGAAATAGATGAAATCAGGTTCCAAGATAATCTCATGATTTCTGAAGTAAGATGTATATTCGACGGAAGGCTGAAATGAAAATAGCCCATGCTGCCTAAGAGATTTTGGCATGCAAAAAGCACAATAAATCAAGGCTATTCTCACTTCGTTGTGAAAGCGTATGTTTAGCGAAATGGCCTGCCGTGTCCAACAAGCATGAACTTGCTCTTTCAAGTAAATAGAAAGAACATGATGAGCTCTGATGGAGTCAGGGTGTACAGTATGTCACTCTCAAATGTATCCTGCACTCTGAAGTTTCCGTTTATGATCTTTGCACCACAAGCCCAATTGTGACAGTTCAAAGACTCCTTGCAGAATACATGGCCCTCGAGCTCAGCAGTCTTATTGAGAGAACTCACCCTCTGTAATTAGCAGCTTTACATAATCCAAAATTAAAGGTTAGATTTGTTTAAAATATTATATCTTTCTCTTGATACAAGTATTCAATTATTTTCAAACTGATCATCAGAATATCTCACAAATTTAGGATTAGATTTAATAAATTAATTTGCACAGCTTCTTGTTGGTAAAATGTTCAGTAAATGTCTATTTATGACCAATCTTAAGTTAACCCAGTGATCCTACAGTACAAGCTCATTCACCCAAAATACCATTAAAAATGTATTTTTCACCTTCACAATAAACAACATTGTATTTTAGTTTCATAGCTCTGACAGGCCATAGACCACAATGACCACAATGCATATATAAGGAAAGTTTGAAATTGAATGTGATTTTTCTGGAAGTGTTATTGCTGGATGCTGTAGTGCTGTCTAATTAAAATGTGTGGCTAAACTGCAAGTGCACAAGAAGGACAGGACAATAACCATGTTTAGTTTATAAGGAAACAAAAACATAAACATGCACATTCCCCCCTGCGTTTTTATTGTAATCTGTAATTTACTACAAATTATGAATTCTTCAAAATAGAAGTTCTAAAGGGCTACAAAAGTGTCTCATTGTGATTGTATGGTATTTTGTGAGTGTTATCTAACTAGATGACCGGTTAGATGACTCTTGTATGAAAACATTAAGTGGAAAAGCTGCAGAAAAACTGCATTATCTGTGATGTTTAAAGGGGAAAAAATCCTGAAAATGTGCTTACCCACAGGACATCTAAGATACAGATAAGTTTGTTTCTTCATCAGAAATTATTTTGAGAAATTTAGCATTACTCGCTTGCTTACCAAGAGCATCGCGTGAATGGGTGCCATCAGAATGAGAACATCACAATGATCAACAAGTTATCCACATGACTTCAGTCCATTAGTCAGCGTCTTCTGAAATGAAAAGATGCATGTTTGTAAGAAACAAACCCATCATTAAGGAATGTTAACTTTAAACCTTCTCAAATACAAAGTCAAAATACCTTGTCAAAATACAAGTCCATAATTCATAACATCACTTCCTCTAGTGAAAAATCCATCCGCTGTTGTCCTCTCACATTAAAATCCACCATTTTTGTTTAGAACTGACTATTTTTGGCTTGTAACCAGTACTTGATACAAGCACATACTGTACATACATACATACATACATTAATTCATTCTTTTAATTAATCATAGAAGGGAATATTATGGATAAAGGTTTTTATTTTTCCTGCAAACTTTTGGGTGAGCTATTCCTTTATATGAAAGAATAATTAAGTCAAAGTGAAACTTCAATTTCTACCTTTCTCACCTGGTAATAATCTCATTATAACATGTCAGTAAACTAGAAGAAGAAAGATACAGAATATTTAAAAAGATACAGCTTCCTGCCCCAGTTCCTTCACTTTCGACTGGAAACACATGAGAAGGTCTTGTAGAGCAGACATCTTAAAAAAAACAAGGGAAAAGGGATCAGCTTCAGCACTTTTGATCATTCTGAGAAGCAAGGGCGGAAATTGTTTAAAAGTGAGCGTGTTTTCACAGTAAATCTGTTCAATGTGGCCATGGCTCTGTTTAATAGAGTAATGACCCAGGAGCTTTTAGTTGGTGCTGGCAGCTGTCTTCCTGGAAAAAAAGGGCAATAAACATCTGCACCAAAGAAATGTTTGAGTTTTCATTTGCTTATTATCCGGTTTCGCTCAGAACTTTTTTTCAAGCATGTGGGAATGTTCTTCTGATTGAGAAACACGTGTCTTCAGGCCGTAGTTAGGTGATAATGTGTTTTTCTGTGGCACTTTCCACGAATAGCGTAAAAAAGTAGTGTCCCATTACTTTTTAAAAGAACATTTATAGGGCTCAAATCCCATATGTTTTGCTGAGAGATATTTTAGAGTTTACCTAATATTACTATTAGATATGTTAGATAAACTATTAAATTAACATGCAATTAATTGACAAGGAAGTAGTTTTAAACACATAACATATTTGAGTATTGCACCCTTTCTACAGCATGGCAGAAAGAGTTCAACCCTGTTACCAAACGTATTGTAAAAAGAAATGATTAAATAAGCACTTTTATTTGATTTATGGGTTTAGGAATAACTACAAACCAATATTTGGTCTCAAACTAGCAAGCCCATACTGAACTAATTTAGGGTAAATGCAAAACACTGAAGTTAATAAACTTACATTGTGTAAATGTGTTACATATTCACAATGTAGTAACACCACAACAATTAGGTTTTAAGCTTCAAATGTCTGCAGCAAGACTCCAAAAACTGAAAACCTCACGTAAAATAAACAGAAAACAGCTCATATAATATAGATGATGGTTGACAAGCAACAGTTTCTTCTGGTTAAATGTCTTGTTCCATTGACTATTTGTTGAAAAAGAAAAAGAATTACTTCGTTTCAGATCCTGTTTTGTACCCTATTTGTGAAAGGTGCCCTGCAAATTTAAAAATAATTACAGCTTTGAAAATCACTGTGTGTGTTCACTTTGGAAGTCGCTGAAAGATCTGTATAAGCAAACTCAATTTGTTTCTCATAATTTTGAGACATTGATCTAGATTTATGACTTTAATGTAAGACGTAAACCATCAGAGCACAATTTTCAGTTTAATTATATCTGTCTACCACTCCTACAACCTTCTCAAGGGACAAGGACGACACTTAGCTATTTTTGTTAGGAGAGCATTACCCTCCTCATGCAACCACAACTTTGATCATTTAAACAAAAAGCAAACAAAGTCAAAGCCATTAAAAACACAACTTGCTTGTCTGAATAAGGAACGCACCTTATAATGACTTCTCCTGGAGTTCCATCCATCAAAACTTACAAAGAAAGAACTCAGAGGACACGGCAGGACTATATGCATTCACCTAAAATAATATTTTAATTCTTTTCTGTAGGTGAGGCTATTAAAAATTATTTGTTCGGCAATTATTAGGGCTACATCCGAGGTTATCTTTGCTGAACGCAACCATAAAGTCAGTCGTAAGAACTCACTGGGTCAAGGATTCATTTGACAGACAGCTCTCTTTTCCTATTATTCCACCAGAATAGATCAATGGAGTCTTGTACTTGCAATGAAAAACACAATAATCATTAGTTTCACTATCGGGTCATCGGCCACCGGCAATATTCATCTCTCAGCCGAGTAATAAAGTGTAGAGGTCACCCAAAGAGGGACAATGACCACTGCGGCGAGATTGATGTTCCAGAAAAGGCCAGCAAAATCCTAGCTAAATCAAAGGGATTCCATGTTAATGAAATCCCATCCCCATACACTGTAAATCATCTATGAACTAATCTATTAGTGATAATGAATTCACATTGGCAGTTTAACCTTACTTTTGCAATTCATTATATTTGAGATTGACAAGGGATAGAATCTAAGTGAAGTGTCTGTGGGGAATTATGTCTGGGGGCTGCGTTGTCAATCACGGATTGTGTTCTCGATGTCTTCCATTAAATGAGATTAATTAAATAAGACTTTCTTTGATGCCGACAGTTTTCCTTTTTAATGCCATCGCTACTTTCCCCAAGATAGTTAACTCTTCATTACCCAAATTAAAGGCATCCATCTTGCTCACTGCTACCATATTGGCTTGACCTCTGTCTGTCACAACTTCCATGTAAGATGGTGAGTGATGAATGACTACCTCCGATCCCGTCGCCCCAAACCCAACTGAGTGTCCAACTCCCTCCGATCAATTTATCTCTGGAGGCCGTGCCACAAGCCTGCTTTTAACAATGAACGGGTAAGAGCCCTAATTGACTTTTATAGAAATGATTTTAATTATATGCCTGGCAGCTCTCTGAGAGTTCATAAAGATTGCCTAAAGCTTTTAACACAGATCTGATGGAATCTCATCAGTTACAGCACAATGTGTTAGTTTGATTTGAGGGAGGACTTCCTCTTCAAAAAGCTTAGATTTTAAACAACATGACAAGTGATAGACAGGCCATTGGCAATAATATAAATACGTTCATTTAATTTTTAGGACAGGGAAAACAACGTGGATGGTGTAGATGCCTTATTCTGAAGTTATTGGTTCCAGGTTTGGGTTTTTTGGGTTCTCTTTTTCTTTTTTTAACAATGGAAACGTGTGCAATGGTTCCATATTGGGCATCCCTCTCTCAGGAAAAGTTGCCTCAGTTTTCTCTCTTTATTACGCTTATTTTTTGTTTTATTTTATTTAAAATACAGAGGTGACATTGTCAGTGAATAATAAACAATTTGGTATTCTTTAATTTAGTTTATTTTAGTAAAGTACGGGCTTGAAATTATATTTTTATCATATTGTTTTAGATTATAAATGCTGTGTAAAAATGTAAAATGTATTAAATTTCATTTTAATTACTGTGTAAAAACTATAAACTATATTTAAATAAGTATAAACAGAATAAATAAAAAATAATACATTTTAAATATTGTGCAAATACACACATATTTCATTTTAGCAATTTATGTATATCTCATTTGCATTAACTAAATTGTATTATAAATATTGGTTCTGTCATTGACCACTGTAAAGCCCATATCCGCTGACCCCTAAACAGGACACATTTGAATATAAATATTCTCTTCTCAATGATATATTGTCCACCTTGTCTCAATGCCCCCTGACCTCTTGCTCCCTGTTCCTTCCCAGCCAGAGACAGCTCGCTCTCCAGACACACCTTACTTCCTGAGGAGAAAATGACTCCTTCCTGAGAAAGATGTATCGTGCTCTTTGTAATGTGTGGGAGCAGACAGGTACCAACGGAGAGGGCACATCACCCGAGATCTAATGCTGCTCTGGGTTCTTCCATTCTCCTGCCAAGCTCCCGCTCGTACCTGTCAGGGGGTCATTGGGAGCGCGCTCAGTACACACGATGAATGTATGTATGACCTTAGTGACAGGTGCTGCTGAGAGAGAAAGAATGAACCGGGAGAGAAAGACAGATATAAAACACTACATATAAAAGAGAAAAGTCATCTCTGGAATACAGTCAGCCGTGGCAGGTGACTCTGAGCCTCAAACAATGAGCTCATCATCCAGCGCGATAGACTCACAGTGACCGCTTCTGTAACAGCTCACTCAGGATTATGACTTAATCAGAGCAGCTTATAGCGCTTAGGTAATTATTTAATCAAAGCTGGACATGCCAATACAGCAGTATGGCAGATTAATTAGGTATAGAGGTGACTTCACCTCAGTCTCTTTCTCTCTCTCTTTCTCTCTCTGCATCTCAGGCGACTAGATGAGATTGCATCAGAGATGTGCAATACTTCAACTTCAGCAGGGAGCAAAACCAACACAGTGGCAACATATCATGTGGGAAAAAACAATATTAGACATTCCTTAATTATAATTTTTAACGCAAAGTGAGATCTGAGCTTCCGCCCACTGACAGCAATGGAACAGTTTTTTTATAATAAATATTTATAATTATTTTATTAAAAAAACACCATATGTGAAAATATATATATATATATATACACACTACCATTCTCAAGTCTGAGGTCAGTAAGATTTTTTTTTTTTAAAGAAATGAATTATTCTATAGTAAACCCTAGTTGAAGGGATAGTTCACCCAAAAATGAACTATCCCTTTAAATAAATAAATACATAAATAAAACACCTATGCCATAATTTATTTAAAATACATTTACTTCATACTAAGTACTTCAAATCCATTAACATATTTGTTGACATATCACTTAAGACTTACTGATATAAAATTATAATGAAACTTTAATTGGAGTATTTCTTTATTGCAGTGCACATTTATTCCTAAAATGTGTTTTAATTTCACTGTTAATAAGGATTGCAAGATCTCTGTATAATATCAGTCTTAAAATGCAAGATATCTAAAGTGTACTTTCAATAGTTCCACTTCAGCATCACGTGGTGTGTGTGTGTGTATGTGTGTGTGTGTGTGTGTGTGTGTGTATGTGTATATATATATATATATATATATATATATATATATATATATATATATATATATATAGTCACAAAATATTTCTATTTCAAATGAATGCTGTTCTTTTTAACTTTTTTTCTTTTATTATTATTATTATTATTGAAGAATCCTGAAAACAATTTTTATTTTTAATTGTAATAATATTTCACAACATTATTTTCTATTTTGATAAAATAAATGTAAACTTGGTGAACACTTTTTGCCATTAATATAAACGGGAAAATAATGTCCCAAATTACCTATATGTACAGTGACAGAATCCATAGCTATTTCTATGCACTGTCTTGAAGCTCCAGACATGTTGAGCTCTTGTGCTCAAGTCGTGCATTTAATTGTGTTTTGGTCTCATTTATCCTCTGTTCTTTGATCTACAGTTCTTTCAATAAAAAAAGTGGCAAAATCCCAAAAAGACACATTGTGACAGCGAGGACTTTGGCCTGAAAAACTTCCTCTCCTCTGAGGTTTGACAGCAACAGTTGTGTCATGATTTATAGTTACTGTGCATGTCATTGTGTTGAGTGCGTTTAGGCCAGATGCAGCTTGGCGAACACATATGACTCAGTCGGCTCATCCTGACTAACCTGCTATTAGTCACATGCAGCCTGTCTGCAGATGAAAGCCGAGGAAAGTCCCACTGATCCTTATCTAGCTGATTAGGGATTCCTGACAGCTTTGACACTGAAACTCGGCGCAAACTGTGATTCAGATAAAAGAATGATGAATGTGACTGCTGTATCTAAGCGTTAGTTCCGGAGGATTCTGCAGTAGAGACAACCCTCTGAATTTCCATGATTAATGCCAGCCACGTGATGCGGACAATGAGAACTATCAAAACACATCTGGAGGCTACCGGAAAAGACAAAATATTATATATACAAGCAACCTGGAGGAAACGTTTCTGTTTAAAGATAGACTTGTAACCTTCCTGTTCATGGTTTGTCACCAGACACTAAGAAACTTCAAAAGACTTCACCTAGTGCAGTAAAAGCCCATAATCAGTTCCCAGAATGCACCAGGACTTTGTATTTGAGCATATAGTGAAAAGTTATGACAGTATATATGACGCCACACTGTTTATACTCCAGTACTGCTTTGCATTATTTTAGTCATAGTTTATTAACATTATGAAGTGACGTGAAGTGAAGTGACATTCAGCCAAGTATGGTGACCCATACTCGGAATTCGTGCTCTGCATTTAACCCATCCAACGTGCACACACACACACACAGCAGTGAACACACACACACCGTGAACACACACCCGGAGCAGTGGGCAGCCATTTATGCTGCGGCGCCCGGGGAGCAGTTGGGGGTTCGGTGCCTTTCTCAAGGGCACCTCAGTCGTGGTATTGAGGGTGGAGAGAGCGCTGGACATTCACTCCCCCCACCTACAATTCCTGCCGGCCCGAGACTCGAACCCGCAACCTTCGGATTACAAGTCCGACTCTAACCATTAGGCCACGACTTATGTGATTGAAATTAAATTTTGAATATTTTTGGAGAAAACTGTCTGACTTTGTTTTACTAAGGCTAATTTAGCTAGCATTTTTATGTCTCCTAATAAAAATAAAAATAAAAAAACACTTTCAATTTGAACAAATTTGTTTGAACATAATAGAAATAGAAATGAGAAATGACAGATCATAAAAAAAACCTTTTGTGCTACTGTTTTGACAAAGTTTAATGAGATTTTTGGAGTAAAATGACTGACTCCTTTGTTATGCTAAAGCTAATTTATTAGCTAGCATTTAATGTATCCCAAATATACACAATCTTTTATTTTCCCTTATGAAAATTAACCATGGTTTTACTACAAATAATAAAAATAAAACATGGTTACTATAGTTAAACCATGGTAACCACAAATTAACTATGGGTTTGCTACACAAACCATGATATTTGCAAGTTTAACCATGGTATTTGTAGCAAAAATGTGGTTTAACAAATGGCAATCAATACACCAAAAAACATGGTTGCTATACATTTTTACTAAAACCATGGTTGATTTTTGAACAAATTTGTGTTTAAATATCATTCGACTAACTAGAAATGACACATTAAAAAATATTCTGTTCCGTGATATTTACCTTACTTTCCAACGTCACAAAAAAAACATAATTACTAGTGCAGGGTTCCTCATTATTTTTCGCAGAGGGCCGAATTATATATATACTGTATATGTATGTATGTATGTGTATATATATGTATATATATATTATGGCATGCCGTTCAGGAAATTATGGTATTTATTAGGGATGCACGATATTTATCGGACAGATAAATTATCGACCGATATGAGAGAAAATTACGTCATTTTTATTGCTCCGATAAATAAATTAAATCCGATAACTAGATCCGATAAAGTATGCTTGCTGGTAAATCAATCAATCAGTCTGATTTATCTGAGATTCATCTTCTATCCGAGTGGCAGAGGAAGACAATGCCTGCTATTTCCAACGCATGTTCAGCAAGGATTCCGAAAGGAGGAAAAAAGGCATCAAGTAGGGTTGTGACAGTGAGGAAATTTTCCCACTGGTTAATCGACATGTGTCAACACCTTACCGGTATCACCTCGGTGGATGGGGGGTGGACGTCGTTTGAGTCTTCTCTCTTTTCCTCGCTTTCCTTCGGTTTTAAATAGCTTGTAAGCTCTGTGCGCATTTTATTTTCACTTTCAAATTAGTGGCAATTCGGCGTCAAGCAGTTGTTTGTTTTTAGTTCGCTTGAGTTTTCTCACTTTCCTTTGCTTAAATAGCTTGTAAAAGCACCGTGCGTATTTTATTTTCACTTTTAAATTAACGGCAATTCGGCATCAATTTCTTGAATTCAATTCAAGCAACAACAAAATACAACATAGACCATATAGCTAACTTTTATTAACAAAACGAATAAAAATGCACCATGCTATATGCCTAATATAAAATAACAGATAACTTACAAATTTTAAATATGCATGGTAGGCCTATACAAAACTGAAAATCAGTAAAGACTGAGGAACAAATAATTATAAAACGTTTATTAGTGAGATGGAAAGTTTTGAGGCACGGACTGCATACACCTTCATGTAAAATAATGGGAAAAATATCACAGTTTAAATGAAATAAAAATCAGCAAATACTTTGGAACCAAATAAATGAGAAACGAATGTTTAAAAAATAAATAAATAAATAGACCTTCCAATATCACCTTAGATAAATGGCAGGTCAACAGGCTTTTCAAAATCCAAAAATATTTTTAAAACAGGCGCTTTTACATTTCGTTTTGAAACTCTTCTGCCATCCTTGTCTTTTTCACCTCACTCTTGTCAGTCAGCTCGACTCACTCTCCTCAGGTGATAAATAAAATCTGATCTGTGATGCGCGACTGTCGTTCGTTTGGTGTGCTGCATTGAGCAGCCGCGTTCAGTTTTAATTGTAGCGTCTGTTCTCTAACTGAACTAAATGATTTTTATTACTATTAAAAAAAGCTAAATTACAGTGAGGGACGGTGCTGCGGTGGGCAAGTGATAACCGGTGTTGCGACTTAACAACCTTGGTATGAGGATTATTTTTGTTGAGCATGCACTTTTGTTTTTCATTTTTTTCGAGGCTGACAAATGTCAATGCATTTTTTTATAATATATTTGAAAACACGTGACTTAAAGACAGTGTTGTGCAAGTTACTTCCAAACTGTAATACGTTACAGATTACTTGTTACTGTTATTTACAAGTAATTCCTTACCTTACAATATTACTGTATCAGAATTGTAATGCGTTACATGATTCCTGTATTACTTTTGAGTTACTTTCACCAAAATAACTACAGAAGTAGAACTTAACATTCTAAAATGACTAAATGTACTAGAGCCCTGCCCTAATGGCAAAGTGTTTATATTTCGTTCTGGCTTTTTATTAAGTTCATTTAGAAAAACATTTGGAGCATTTTTTGTTCATTAAATAAGTTTTTTCTTTCTTAAAGTAACGGCCAGTAACGGCAGACCAGCAGGCTGATCATAGCTTATGTTTGATCAATTTAGCCTTCTCAAATCATCATGACATATAGATATACTAAAACAGTTCAAGCATATAACAATGTTTAAATGTTAAACCTAGATAAATGTGCGCTGCATCCAGTAGTTTGTGCGGAGAGTGGAAGCTAAATCGCAGGACATGGAGGCACCAGCGCAATTAATTGCAATTTTTTTTCAATGGAAACAACTTACGCCATAATTTTTGCTCCTAAAGGTAAGAGTAATACATCATTCTGAACTGTAAAGGGTCTAGTTTTATTTGTGTGCACTTTTATCTTGAACAGGAGCGCTTCACAAAAATTAACCGAAATACATGCCTCACAGACATGATAAATATATCTAAAGAAAGCTTTAAATTGCTACTTAACGAAATAAATAAAAACGAAAACTATTTAATACAATCGTTATCTGTGAAGATGCACTTCTCTCTAAAGGTGCGAGATCTCTAAAGGAGATGGCGAATCCTTACTATTTCCCCCACGGACACATTCATGGTAATTACTTTAGCTGGGGCTTTTGCTTTATTGCGTGTATTTGAAGCAGAACTCTTCAGCTGTGCTGACGGCTCCTGCTGCTGTGGGACACTAAACACCATCGACACTAAACAGCACGGACTCATGTTGTTTCCACTAGCGCGGCAATTTTTTTTCATCAATAATTGATGGATGTCTAAAATATAAAGATAAGGAGAAGCCTAAAACAGGCCCGAGGCCCGGCCTGCGTCTGAACTATGATGCTAATATTGGCCCGAAGCCCGGCCCTAGGGACATAAAAAAGTAGGAGTCCGACTTTAAATTAAAAAAAATAATAATAATAATAATAATAATTAGGGGCTAAAAGTGTGTTGTAATGCAAGCGTTACTGAACATGTACTGAGTAAAATATTACTGAAAATTGATTAGTAATGCCTTACACTACTGCGTTACAGCAAAAAGTAATACGTTACTGTAATGCATTACTTTTGTAACGCCTTACTCCCAACACTGCTTAAAGACTATATAACTTTCTCATCCTCATGCACTAAAAAAGTTGAATAGATGCATTTCTTTATGCATGAAATATTTGAATATAAATTTGTTGTTAATGAGTTGTTAATTGCAGATAAACCATAGTTCTGTCATAATTCTTTTAAACCATTTTTGTTACAAAGTATTGTGGTGCCTTACACAAAAAATAAAAAACATTTGAAGAGTCAGGACTGATGTTTGCTATAGTTAGGCCAGAGCTACTGAAATATCAGTTTAATCAGTGAATCTTAGATTTTGTATTCTCCTGGGTGCACAAACTGCAGATTATATGAAAATTATAATATAAAAATATGAACATATCGGTATCGGCCATGAGAAGGACTTAATTATCGGTTATCTGTATCGGTTAACATTTGTCATATCGTGCATCCCTAGTATTTATAATATAAAGTTTGAATATACTGAAAGAAAATCTGAATATATGGAATGAAGCTTGAATATATGGACTGAAATTTGCATATATGGAATGAAACTTGAATATATTGAATGAAAGTTTGAATATATGGACTGAAATTTGAATATATGGAATGAAAGTTTGAATATATGGAATGAATTTTGAATATATGGACTGAAATTTGCATATATGGAATGAAACTTGAATATATTGAATAAAAGTTTGACTATATGGAATGAAAGTCTGAATATATAGAATTAAATTTGCAGTCTATGGAATTAAAATTAAAATTTGACAGTTTTTAATTAATAATAATAATATACGGTCCCACTTTATATTAAGTGGCCTTAACGACTATGTACTTACATTTAAATTAATCATTTAGTACAATGCACTTATTGTGTACATACATGTTTTTACATTGTATTTATATTTGAAAAATACCTGCATGTAATTACATCTGTAATTAATTTCTGTAATTACATTTATAATTACACTGTTGACCGATCCCTTACACCTTAACCCACCCTTAAACCTACCCTTACCACCAAACCTGTCCCTAACCTTACCCGTATCCACCTCAATAGCAGCAAAAGTGTTTTGCAATAAAATATAACCACAGTAAGTACATTGTACTTATTTTTTGATGTAAGTACATAGTTGTTAAGGCCACTTAATATAAAGTGGGACCTAATATACTGTAGCTAGTTATATCCTTGTTATCAGAGCAATAGTTTTCTGAATTGAATGACTTTAATAATGTAATTTCCTCAAATTTTACAAAATTCTGTTGAAGAGATTTTTTGCAACAGCTGATCATATTCCAAACAATACAATCAGTTTTCAGTGTACATCCCATCATCTTGATATCCCATCATCTCAGGTATTTCACACAGTGTTAATTCTGACAGCATTTTGATTTAGCCTAGTTTTAGTCTTTTGACTAAAATACCATCTAGTTTTAGTCATATTTTAGTCATTTGAATTGTTTTAGTTTTAGTCTAGTTTTAGTCGACTAAAATCTACAGATTTTGGTTAAACTGTAATGCATTAATTAAACATTTAAGTATCACACAACTGTTACTTGAATACATGACTAAACTGACAGTTTGACATAATTGTGTGTTTTTTGACAATTCAAGTGCAAAAAGACACAAAATAGAGCTTAATTCTGTGCTCATCAGGGCCTAACGCATACTTTTTATGGTTCTAGTTAACTATAATATTCCTGATAGTAAAATCTATTTATTGAATAATATTTCAAATAATGTCCTTAGTCTTTCCTTCCTGTAACTGGAATCCCCGAAACAAGACCGAAATACACTGGAATTCTTATTTGCAGGCTGATCATTCAAGCATGAGGGAGATAAAATATGCATTCTTCCAACAGTCTAAAACACATTACCATATAAACATTGTAAAGTAAACATCGTTATAATTAATCAGCATTAGTTCATAAGCAGTTGCCTGGCATAAATGTTATTCATTTATTGCAAACCGCTCCGGATCAGTTTGAAGTGCCGTTGTTCGAGCCTGTAGAAGAGTTTTCCAGCGGTTAGATCAGAACGGTACAATTCACACATATCACATATCACACAGGATGTCAGTTCTGACTGGGCATTTTCGTCTCATTTTTATTTGTCGTCAAAAATGGCATTGATGTAGATTACTACAGAACTACACAAATGTGCTGTTCACACAAGCAAGTCTTCCTTTTTTTTTTACCAGTAAGATATCATTCACTTGTTTCAAAATACTCTTTAATGCCAATCATCCACCCAATTCAAGTTCCGTCCCATATATCCAAACTTGTATTTTATGTATTCAGACTTTCATTCCATATATTCAATTTTCATTCCATATATTCAAACTTGTATTCTATATATTCAGACTTACATTACATATATTCAAACTTTCATTCCATATATACAGACTTCCATATACCCCTTTACTGCAACCATGACATAAAATTACTCATACCATGAAAGATTAAGGTAATTCTATCGAATAATGCTATTCCTATCACCTCTACTTGAGGATGTTAAGCTTTAGCATAATCAGGCCCACTAGGGTGGAGGTTAGCAGTGGTGGTGCCTGTAGGGAGGGTTAAAGGAACGGGAGGCCTGTGGCAGATGGTGGGGCTGGGGGACAAAGCCTCCCTGCCTTCAGCTGGATCTGGACGATATGGGGCATGGATGAAATATGCTGGCATGGATCCACGTCCTTCAGCTTACACATATACACACTCTGACACCATGGGGGGTCCGCCAGACAGGGATCAAAACAACAGTCAAGACAGAGGCACAGAATGACACAGGAGGTGAAGTGTCTGAGGGAACACGGCAACTGCTGATTACAAACGCCTGATTTTTAACACGTCAGTCATGCTCTATTATGATTGGAAAAGACTCTGAGCCCCTTTGTTGGAATGAGTTCAAAGATAAAATAAGAAATGTTGTTTAGCAAGACCCGAACAACCTCCCTCCACCTCCATTAACTTCTACCACTCTCATATAGGTTCATTTTAATTCTAATTTACAAGTTTCATAGAAATGTTCAAACATATCAAAAAATTATTTTATTATGTATTTACCCCAGTGTTTAGTATTGAGTAATATAAGTAGTATTTTAGTATTATTTATTTAGTGATATTTAGTATTTATTTTAAAATTACTTCTTTTCAAATAAAAAAATTAAAGCATTAATTTTGTTTTATATATTTACAACAATAATAATAATAATTATTATTATTATTATATATTTTATTTCTCTTCATGCTCCCCCACCCCAAAGTTATGATTTATTTTTTATGGTTTTACTTTTTGTTAATAATGATAACGTACTCGGTTACTATCGTATCGTACGATCATTGGTTCGTGCAGTGTGTTAAAAACGAACAGTGGGTAAGTCCCACGTAGGGACAGTAAGGGGCCGAGGCGGATTAAGCCTCTTGGCACCCCTCAGAAAGCGGACGACAGCCTTGTCCCTGCCCACTGATTGGCCCGCAATAGGGGCGTGAAAGGCCGCTATAGCCGATACGAACACCCTGAGTGTGGAGGGAGAGTGTCCTTTATCCAGCAGTTCCTGCAGGAAGGACAGAATCACCGCCAACTCAGAAGCAGGGGGGTCCTCACCGCAGTTTAGACACCATTCGGAGAAAACCGCCCATTTAAGGGCATAGAGGCGTCTCGTAGACGGGGCTCTAGCCTCAGAAATGGTATTTATCACTCGCTCTGGGAGGCTGGTAGGCTCCCGTTGAGCAGCCAGAGGTAAAGCGCCCACAGTTCGGGACGAGGGTGCCACAATAAACCGTTCGCCTGAGAGAGGAGGTCTCGTCTCAGGGGCACGGGCCAGGGGGCTGCGGTTAGCAGCTGGGTCAGCTCTGACATCCAAGGCTGGTTCTCCCACAGGGGGGCCACCAACAAGACCTTGTGTCGTTGATCCCTGATTCGCCTGATGACCTGAGGAATCAGAGCGATCGGAGGGAATGCATAAAGGAGGAGGTTGGGCCAGTCGTGGACTAACGCGTCCTTGACCTTCGAATAATAGGCTGGGCAGTGAGAGTTATCTTTCGAGGCGAAAAGGTCTACTTTGGGCTTGCCAAAGATTCTCCAGATCATTCGAACCGTCTGCGGATGGAGCATCCACTCTTCTGAGGGGACGTTGCTCCCTGATAACATATCCGCTCCTTGGTTCAATCTGCCCGGCAAATGTGCTGCTCTCAGCGAGCGCAAGTTGAGCTGAGCCCACTCCAGAAGTCGCTCTACCATAAGGAAGAGGCGCTTCGAGGAGAGACCTCCCTGGTGATTTACGCAGGACACAACTGACATGTTGTCTGAGCGGATCAGCACATGTCGTTCCTTTAGCTCTGGCAGGAAAAACTGGCGGACTCCACACACTGCTAGCATTTCTAAGCAGTTGATGTGGAGGTTCCGCTCCGCCTTCGACCAAAGGTCGGTTTGCCTTCGCACAGCGCCCCCCAACCCATGTTGGAGGCGCCTGTCGTGACAACTTTCCTGCTGCAGACCATCCCTATGGTCACACCCTTTATGAACCATCGTGGGTTCTTCCAAGGGGCCTGGGCTGTTACACAGGCCTGGCTCACCCTGATGTGTAGGCGACCGTGTCGCCATGCGTGGGGCGGAACCCGTGGTTTCAACCAGCGCTGAAGGGGCCGCATGCGAAGCAGGCCCAACTGTAGCACCGGCGATGCTGCTGCTATGAGGCCCAGCATCCTCTGAAACGCTTTGACGGGGCGAGCGGTGCCGCTCTGGAAGGAGGCTGCAAGCTTTTGAATGGCCAGAGCGCGTTCCGGCGCAGGACACAGCTCTCATCTGAGCGGAGTCCAAAACTGTTCCCAGAAACGACACCCGTTGGCTGGGAAACAGCACGCTCTTGGCAAAATTGACCCTGAGCCCCAGGCATTCTAGGTGGCTGAGGAGGAAGGCTTTGTGTGAAAGTAGTTGTACCTCTGACTGGGCCAGAATGAGCCAGTCGTCGAGGTAATTGAGAATGCGGATTCCCATCTGCCTGAGAGGGGAAAGAGCCGCGTCCATGCACTTCGTAAAAGTGCGTGGGGCCAGGGACAGTCCAAAGGGAAGGACCGTGTACTGATAAACCACTCCCTCAAAGGCGAATCTCAAGAATCGTCTGTGATGGGGGGCTATCTGGATGTGAAAGTATGCGACAGAACCAGTCCTCTGAGCGAATTTGCGCGAGGATCTGCTTCAGTGTGATCATCCTGAACGACCTCCTCATGAGGGCGCGATTCAGGCGTCTGAGATAGAGGATGGGCCGGAGGCCGCCATCCTTCTTGGGAATGAGGAAGTAACGGCTGTAAAAGCCTGATTTGCTCTGAGCTGGAGGAACCATTTCTATGGCTCCTTTTTCCAGCAGCGTCATCACTTCTGAACGTAGAACGTGAGCGTTCTCGCCGTCTACAGAAGTGGAGACCACGCCGCTGAAGCGCGGGGGTCTGCGAGCGAATTGGAGTGAGTAACCTCATTCTATTATCCGTATAACCCATTCTGACACTCCGGGGATGGCCCTCCAGGCCTCGGCCCGCGTGGCAAGGGGCCGGATAAACTCGAGCGATCGACTGCACGGAGGCAGGACGCTCGTGAGGGAAGGAAGAGGAAATTTGCTCTCTCTTTGAGAATGTTTGTGTTTTATTCTGCCCGTTATAACAACGGATGGTTGCAAGGACGCTTGTACGGGCCCTGTGTTTGCAACAAACACAAAGTGCACTGCACCCGGCAATGAGCGGGGTGGCAAGAGGTTTTTTAAGAGAGGCTGCTTGGCGGGCGGTCCGGCCACGGCTGGACTCGGCCCTCTCCTCTACCTGGCCTGCAGATCAGGAAGACGCCGGAGGCGCAGGGTCCAACACAATCCTGGGTCGGGGGCCCTGGCGCTTCGGAAGGGGGTAACGTCTGGCCGAACGGGAACGCCCCCGCGTCTGCTGAGCCTTGTCAGGCTGAGGGGCGGAGGCGAGAGGTGAGTGCTTCGCAGGCTGCTTAGTCGGCGCAGGCTTGGGGCGACTAGCGGCAGCAGAAGAGCTCGAACGCTTGGGCAGGAAGTGTCGCATGGCCTGCGACGCCTTCTGTGCTTCCGTGAAGCGCTCAGCGAAACCTTCCACCGCAGGTCCAAAGAGGCCGCTGGGTGAAATCGGGGCATCGAGGAAGTAGACCTTGTCTGCGTCCTTCATCTCCGTCAGCGTGAGCCACAGGTGGCACTCAAGCACCACTAGGCTGGCCATGGACCGTCCAATCGTCTGGGCGGTGGTCTTGGTGGCACGCAAAGCCAGGTCTGTTGCACTTCTCAGTTCCCTGAGAGTGGCAGGATCAGGATCAGACTCGTCCAAAGCAGCGAGGAGTTTGGCCTGATAAACCTGTAGAACCACCATAGAGTGAAGCGCCAAAGCCGCCTGTCCAGCTGAAGCATAGGAGCGTCCAGCGAGTGCTGAAGTGGTCCTGCATGGCTTGGATGGGTGGGTGACTTTAGCCTTCCAGCCGATGGCAATGGGTGGGCAGAGATGGGCAACCACTGACTCATCTAACTGAGGCATCTTCTCGTATCCCTTTTCTTCAGCACCATCAATTGAAGTGAGGGTGGATGAAGCGGAAGTACGGAGGCGGGCGGAGTAGGGCGCGCGCCATGATTTCGTCAGCTCGTCGTGAACTTCAGGGAAGAACGGCAAGGGTCGCTGTCGAGGGGCCTGACGGCGCCCCTGAAGCGGTGCTGGGCGCTGAAGAATGCGGGAGGGCGGAGTCTACAGCAGAGCCCGACAGCTCCTCTGCATCAGAAGCTGCCAATGACATGCTGTCATCGGCCAGCTCTTCATCACTTTTCCCGAACGAGACCAGATTGCTCGCGGTAGCGGAGGGACGCTGGTCAGGCTGGGAAAAAAGGACGGGAGAATGCTCTCTCTGTGGCGAAAACGAGGCACGCGGGTCTCGAGCCGGCGTGAGCTCGCTCTCAGCCGAGCGCTGAAATCCTCTGCCCCGCCGTTTTTTCCTCACAGGTGCCTGGGAGGAAGGAAACGGGAGGGTGCGAGGGGCGGGATCGCTCTCTGAAAAGAAAGCGATCCGCGAGCGCAGCATCTGCATGGGATTTCCCCAAGCAGGAAACGCACTCGCTGTGGCCGTCATCGGAGTGCAGGGGAGCCCTGCACGAGCCACAATGTCGGCCAGGCATTTGAAACAACGCCTGAAATTTGTCTCTTTTAGATCGCGTGAATTCGCCGGATGGCGGCAGCGAACAGACCGGGGCTTCTGCGGGGCTGGAGCGCGATGAAGCGTCGTCTCAGCAGGCAGGAGGTCTCTGGCTCAGCTGCGAGGCATGTCAACGGCCATGGCGGCTTCTTGGGATCAGCGAAGGCGAGATGTCGTCGCTGAAGGAGAAGAAATCCGAGGATCCTATGGCGAGACGGCCGATTATATAGCCAGATAACCCCGCCCATTCTGGCGGGATCTGGCGGGCTCCGTCGCCATAGGCTCGTGCAGCTCCGCTGCCGACACATTGGTTCGTTTTTAACACACTGCACGAACCAATGATCGTGCAGTTTCACTGCGGGATTGAATAAGGCTTCAGTAAAGGAGAAAAAAGGCTTTTTCCCATAGCGTCTTTAGCAAGACGCAGTACGAGTGGAGTATCGATAGGGAACCCTGATTTACTCTTACGCCATTCAAAATCTGTATGACTTTATTCTACAAAACACAAAAGGTGAAGTTTTAAATATACAGTGAATGAGGACTAATGCTTTAAAGCTTAAAAAAATTTAAAAGTATCATAAAGCATCCATACAACTTTTGTATTATATTCCATGTCTCAAATGATAGCTTTGTGTCATGAAAAACCAAAATTTAAGTGGTTATTCACTGAAATCTTTCCTCCAGTAACCTGTTAACCACTGTGACCGGATCACTGAACTGAATTCAAGAACCAGATCAGTCCAATTCATGAATAATTCATTCATGCTATTTTTGTTTTCCGTTCTAAACTGCTGAAAAGATCTAATGCTGTGTTATGCACAAATTGGACATTATGTACTTTTCAGCAATCATATCACTTCAAAAATCCATATAATAGCCAAAGAAAAAGTTAAGTCATTTGGATTGCTTTTATGATACTTTTAATATGATACATTCACTTCTATAAAACATTCACTTTCATTACATAGAAAAGACCGACAGGCTATTCTTCACATTCATGATTCATGTCCCATGAAAAGAAGAAAGCCAAGCAGGTTTGGAACAACATCAGGGTGAGCAAATGCCTGCAGAATTTTCATTTTTGGGTGAACTAGTCCTCAAGTTTCAAATAGTCCCTTGCCCTTCAGCTATTTATGGAAGAACACAAGCTCCTTGCGATCTGAATCTGCTGCTGAGATGTTTAATGCTAAACCTTTCACTCAAATATGAGGCTAATAAAGAATGCTTGTTTTAACTCTTCAAACAGCTGTTCACAGCGAAACTATCCACAGAGGACAGATATTCAAAGAGGAAGTGGATGTGAGGCTTTGAAAAACCACAGAGAGGAAAAGATGGGTAAAACATCAAAGCTCGGGCAGGATGAGTCAGAATCTGCTTCAGAACACCTCTCTGCTGGAAATAATTCAGGATTTGAAATATCAACAAAACAGAAACATGTAGTACCAGTGTAACATTTGCGCTGCAAGGGATTTACACACATTTCCGCAGTTCTCTATCAGTGATCTGGATACCAACAAGATTCAGAACAGATCTGATATTTGCATCAGCCTCAAGGAAACATCGTGTCACAACTTATTCCCCATTTATTTTTACAGAACATGTAAAGCTAATACGGATTATGACAACTTTGATTCTTTCAGCTACATGAAACACTTGTGGGGTTTATTTGGGGGAAATTGTGTACATATGTGTACATGACGTTATGGGGACAGTTTCTGCAATATGGTTTGCAGCTGAGATGATCTCAGTTCCTGTAGCTCAAATGGTTGAGTACAGTGCTAACATTAAAGGTCTTGAGATTCCCAGGGAAAACACATAGTTGCAATTTGTGTAGCATACTGTATATTACATTGCTTTGAATAAAATGAATGTTTCTTCAACCATGACCACGTTTGCACTCTCTTAAAAAGTCTTTACACAATTGAATTTGTTTACTAACAATATCCAACAGGAGAATTACTTTTTACTGTATTTTCTTCTCTGAAAGCCATGGACATTTCTATCATTCTATCTCAAATGATGTACAGTATTAACACTTTTCACAGACTGATGATGAGTTTCCACATTTATATCGCAAATCTATCATTTAAAGAAAAAGCAAAAAACACTATTATGTATGTTTTATAACACTATACTTTGTATTTTATTACCATAACAGAAAACAAGTTAACACTGTGAGGGTTTCTAATGGCACGGCTGAAGGAGTGATGGCAAATTTGACATTTCTCTCTTCGGATCAAATGGAACTACAAAAATTTGTTGTATTTTTGTTTACCATTATAGAAATTTACTATGACTACTTTTACCCAACTATGACTGAAAATCACACTTTAAACATATGTGGAATAAAATGTCACAGCTAATAGTTTATGTATCCAAAATTACTGTAAATGGCTTGATTTAAAATAAATAAATAAATAAATAACTGTGGTGCAGATGACAAAAAGGTGGTGGAAAAAAAGTTTTAATTAATGAAAAAATAAATAAACTAACCAACTAAAAAAGCTTCGACATGATTGTGGCCAAAGTTGAAGAAAGACATGTGTTATGTGCATGACAGATTAAACTGGTCGAGATGAACAAGGTTACATCATTTAAAAAAAAGAAAAAAAAGGGTTGGATTCCAAACATGGAAGATTTTACTGCAGCTATAAAATCATTCAAATTTGAGTGATCAAGAAAATACTGTAACTTCAATATAATTTAAACCTAATTGACACAACTGTTGTCCTGATACCAGCAAAACAAGTTTTCGTTTATTTTCACAATGAATTTACCTAATGACAGTAAAGCCACAATTTCACTTGCATGTTTGTTTGCATCTTCACAGATTCCTTCTTGTTTTCACTGACTTTCGCACATGTGTTATTCAGGTATGATTTTGTTTGCTCTTTTGATTTTTAATCATTGTGTAGTTTAATGTGAGCTGCATTACACATAAGCAGAGGTCAGCCAGCAGGTCTTGTGCCATTTCATTAAGTCTTAAAACAAGTGGGCAGCTGCACAACGTTCACACATCAAAAGGAATATAAGCCAGAATATGCATGTGTGTTTATCTCCATTCTTTACATTGAGAAATCCAGATGTCTGCAGCATGTGGTGCTTTTATTTGCCCATTAACTTGAGACACAATTAGAGCAGAACTGCAGGCCAAGGGCTTCCCGACTGTGAACTCGAGTCAAACTGGTT
The DNA here is from genome assembly GCF_936440315.1 of Barbus barbus. NCBI lineage: Eukaryota > Metazoa > Chordata > Actinopteri > Cypriniformes > Cyprinidae > Barbus > Barbus barbus. Next base: position 11,990,860 of record NC_136748.1, on the reverse strand, counting down.
CAACAGCAACAAATGCACCATGAAAAATGTAACCAAGTTTAAGCCTCTGCTGCTCTTGTTTACAGACGTGCAGTATCTCAACACATAATCCGGCGCTATTGCAATAGGTTGTTTCAAGTACAAACATGTTTAAGCAGGATGCAAGCAAATATAGCTGATGTCTGTGAGAGGAGACGTCTGGGTCTGCGCCCTGTGAAAGGATACATTGAATGGCCTTCCCGCACAGGAATATCTCTTATGCAACATCTCCAATTATAAATGTGATTAGATCATAACCCTGAATGCTGTTCCAGAGTTCAAAAAGGTTGGAGGCAAAATAAAATTTTGCAACAACAAAATCTAACCTTTTATTGCAGCTCAGATTACTTTTTAGCCATTTTGTTATTAAAAGGATATGCAACCACATCAATACGATAATGTATAAAACACATAGATTATAGGTTTTCTTATAGGGGGAAATGAGCATTGCGTAATGAAAAGTAAAATAAATCAAATAAAACTGTAAAAAGTGAAAAAGGATCATAATCATTATGTTTTGATTTTTGTTTCATTTCTAGCAATTAAAAATACCCTATTTTTAGGGTAAAAAGGTGTTTGTTTTGTTTTAAGAAATTAATACTTTTATTCAGCAAGGGTAAATAAATTGACCAAAAGTGACAGCAAAGGCATTTATAATGTTACAAAATATTTATATTTCAAATAAAAACTGTTCTTTTAAACTTTCTACTAATCAAGGAATCCTTTAAAAAATATATATAATGGTTTTGTCAGTCATCTGTCGTATGTGTCATGTGTTCCTGCCTCTTGTGTCCATATTTGGTTTGTTTCCTGTCCTTGTTATATGTAATCATTAGTTAATCCTTGTCCAGCTGTGTTTGTCTCGTTATCTATGATTTACCTGTGTATTTATAGTCCTGTCTGTTCAGCTTGATTTCGTCTGGTCTAGTCGTTACCTCTGGTGTTTCCTGTCTGTAAGCCTTGTCTTGCCCTGCCTTGATGTGTTCAGTAAAAGATTATTATTTGAGTTTACGTCCTCGTCTGCGTGTTCCTGTGTCCTCCTCGTGTGTGCACCGTGACAGGTTTCCACAAAAAATAAATAAAAATAACTGTAATCAATAATAATATTATTATAAAATTAAATAATAATAATTAGTGCTGTCAAATGATTAATCGCATCCAAAATAAAAGTTTTTGTTAACGTGTGTGTGTGCATTTATTATGCATATATAAATACACACATACAGTATATATTTTAAAAATATTTACACGTATATACATTCATATATTTATATTCTTTAAAAAAAACCTGTAAATTATGCATATATAAATACACACATACAGTATAAATATTTACACGTATATACATTCATATATTTATATTCTTATATTATATATAAATATATTTAATATAAACATAACATACTTTTCTATATATAAATATATACAGTATACACACACATTATGTAAACAAAAACTTTTATTTTGGATGCGATTAATCGTGATTAATAGTTTGAAAGCACTAATTATTATTATTATTATTAGTAGTAGTAGTAGTAGTATTAATTAGTATTTAGTACAAAATCAGCATATTAGAATGATTTCTGAGGGATCATGTGACACTGAAGATTGAAATAATGGAGCTTAGACATCACAGGAATAAATTACATTTAAAAAATGTTATAATAGAAAGCTGTTATTTTTAAATGTATTTATATTATTATATTATTAGTGATCAAGTAAATGTAGCCTTGGTGAGCATAAGAAACTTTTCAAAACCATAAAAAAAATCTTACTGCTCCAAACTTTTGAATGGCAGTGTAAATTAAATACAATATGCCTATGGAAATACACATTGGGTCGTACCTTGAAATATCATATTTCATCCAGTGAGGATTGATGTTTTTTTTTCCCAAAATATTGAGCTAGATGTCTGAATTCTATCCTCTCAGTTGCAAAAGCTCATGTGAAGAGACATCTTTCCTTTGAACTTGGACAGGACTGAGGCTGAGGCTAGATTTAGCCATCAGAAGAGCCATGACATGACCCGCGCCCCAAACTTTTCATCTGTCCATTTGATTACTGCTGCCCACTGAAATGGAATTATACTGAAATGTCCCTTAGAAAAAAAAGCACTTCTTTAAAGATGTACTTCACACCGTACACCTTTCAAAATCTATCAAGAAAGATATGTGCCGGCAGTGCTTTTTCAATGATTGTCAAGCATGTGAAAGGTGATCACTCTGTAAGGTCAGTTAGCATTCAAGATCAACACACTTTGAAAGGGTCTGTGCATGAAGTGGTATGACCAGTGACCTTGGATCTGAAGACTACGCTTCTCTATGAAACTATGAATGGTATGGCATGCTGAATTTAATAATCATGTCCTGTGCATACAGACATAAGAAATGGATGGTCTTCAAATTAAATGTATATATAGCCTTCAGACATGATCCTTCAGAATACATACTAAGAGGCTGATATGGTGCTTAAACATTTCTTATTATTATCAAGTTTGAAAATAATTGGTGTCCCAAACCAATGTTATCAATTTTGTAGTGCTTTATATATTTTTGTGGAAACCATGATCCTTTTTTCAGGGTTATCTGATAAATAAAAAATTCAAAAGAACAGCATTTATTGAAAATAAATTAATTTAAAATCAATATCTAAACGCTCCAACATGCTCTAGCAGTAACATGAGAGACTTTTTTTCATCACAGGGAAGAAATCGCATGCAAGTCCCCCACCATAATTGGTTTCAGACATATGAAGATGGTAAAGACAGAACTTTGACACAGGGCTCACTTTGTCCCTCTCACTTTATAGGTTTGTCTTCTCCTTGGCCTCAAACCTGAGGCCCTCCATATGTTGAAAGGTTACAAAATCCAACCAAATGACCTGTTGAAAGCATTGTCTTGATTTACTGACTTGACTTCTTCAGCAAAATACTTTATATTTAAAAAAATATATAAATTAAATTTGTAATTCTATTATAAAATAATGCCCAAATTATAAAGTAAATTAAATTATAATACAATATACACATTAAATTAAATCAAACCGAATTTTCATTTGATAAACTTATGTCTAAAAGCAGTCTAATAGACTGTGGGCCAGAGGAAAAAATGTCTTGAAGTCACTGCAAGGTCAGGTATTCTATAACACTGAGCTTTCTAAAGCACCTGTTCTTTCTTGTCTGTTTGAAACATGTGGGTTTATAGCAGGAACTGTTCCTCTGCCAAATGTTTGAAACAAAAATGTGAGCCCCTGTAAGTTCCTGCATTTGAGTGCCAAAGGTCACACAAATATAGAAGTTTTTCAAAAGTTTGAGGAAAATACCAATGGAAATGCAAGTTTCCTCTTCTGATTTCTAAAAAATGTAAAAAATTAATTAATTAAACAATCAATCTGGTCCTCTTTGACATTTCGAATACATCTTAAAGTGTAATTGATATATGTAAATCCCCTTACACATCAGATTTCTTATAAGTAAAGCATGTTGGGCAGAATACTGCATGTCTGAAGCAACACCAGCCCAAGCTGGTTTTATTCTTAGCCAAGGAGCGTGAAGTCAAAACAAGTTAGACTTCCTGCTGGCCTCAGTGCTGGTTTACAAGCCAGACCACTGTCAAGAGAAAGTCCCCTTTCTCTCTCACACACACACTAGCTGAAGTTATCTTAAGGACAGTGGAGTCTGGGCTTTTACTTTTATCACTTTCTGCAGTAACTCTGAATACTTCCAGCTGCCAGTAATGAATAGCTTTCCCTAACTTTCTCTTTTACTTCTTCACACAAATTAACATCAACACTTGAAAATTCAGTTATTTACCCACAAACACAATTAGCCATTTATATACATCTGAAACAGTGTTCACAAACCTTTTTGCTTCCATGATGTGGCATATTTTTGAGCAAAACAAGATTAATTTTTTTCCTCGAAATACAAACAGTAACACATATTAAAAAAACTATAGGGATCATTGACCTATAATATACAGTATGTCACATATAATCCAGCTCAACTAAGAACCGATGACATAATACCGTTTAAACGTTTGAGGTCAGTAAGAATTGTTTTATTTGTATTTATTAATTATTGGTATTTGTAAGGGAAATTAATACTCTGAGCAGGGACACACTAAATCAAAAGTAAAAACAATTATAATGTTACAAAGAATACTGTGTATATATATACGTATGTATATATATATATATATATATATATATACGTATATATATATATATATATATATATATATATATGTATATATATATATATATATATATATATATATATATATATATATATATTTGAACTTTCCATTCATCTAAGAATGAATTACGGCTTCATTGTTGTGAATGTATCACGATTGGCACAAAAAATATTAAGCAGCACAACTGTTTTAAACACTGATAATATTATGAAATGTTTAGCATATAATAGCATATAAAAGGACCTAAATTAACTCTAACAGTAAAGTAAGGGAGTAATGGCTGCTCAAAATCCAGCTTTGCCATCACATGAATAAATTACATTTTAAAATATATAAAAATTTTAAACAAATATTTAAAGGGATAGTTCACCCAAAAATGAAAATTCTGTCATCATTTACTCACCCTTAAGTAGTTCCAAACCTGTATGAATTTCTTTGTCCTGCCGAACACAAAGGAAGATATTTTGAAGAAAGTTTTGGGGCACCATTGACTTCCATAGTAGGAAAAAAAATACTATGGAAGTCAATGGTGCCCCAGAACTGCTCTGTTCCCCACACTCTTCAGAATATCTTCCTTTGTGTTCAGCAGAACAAAGACATGCATACAGGATTGGAACTACTTGAGGGTGAGTAAATGATGACAGAATTTTCATTTTTGGGTGCACTATCCCTTTAAAATCATTATAATATTTCACACCGTTTACATTTTTTACTGTATTTTTGATCAAATAAAATCAACCTTAGTTGTCATAAGTCATAAGAGACTTCTTTCACTTTATTTTAAGGTCCAGTTCTCGCCATTAACAAACCATTAACTACGACTTTTGCCCCAATAAATTCCTAATTTGTTGCTTATTAATAGTTAGTAAGGCAGTTGTTAAGTTTAGGTATTAGGTAAGATTAGGGATGTAGAATATGGCCGTTCAGAATAGATGCTTTATAAGTACTAACAAACAGCCAATATGTGACCCTGGAGCACAAAACCAGTTATAAGGGTAAATTTTCCGAAATTGAATAAATAAGCTTTCCATTGATGTATGGTTTGTTTATGATAGGACAATATTTGCCCGAGATACAACTATTTGAAAATCTGTAATCTGAGGGTGCAAAAAAATCTAAATATTGAGAAATCGCCTTTAAAGTCGTCCAAATGAAGTTCTTAGCAATGCATATTACTAGTCAAAAATTAAGTTTTGATACATTTACAGTAGTACATCTGCAAAATATCTTAATGGAACATTATATTTACTTAATGTCCTAATGATTTTTGGCATAAAAGAAAAATCAATAATACACCAATAATACAATGTATTTTTGGCTATTGCTACAAATATACCCGTGCTACTTAAGACTGGTTTTGTGGTCCAGGGTCACATATGTTAAAAATAGTGAGAATTGGTCCCTATGCTAAAGTCTTAAAGAGACTACTCTAAAAAACTTCTTACCAACCCCAAACGGCAGTGTGTGCCATACAAACCTTTGTCCTTGACTGTGGATCTAGCCAGTCTCCTGCTCACTCACACTCAAATACCCAAACACACACCCCTGTACCCCCTTAACCCCTCAGCTCATTCTCCCTGTGTTCTAGAAGGATGTGGGTGTTGATTTATGGACCACGTCCAATCGGTTGAAATCCCCCCTTCTCAGTGAATTCAGAAGCCAGAACCGTTCAGTCTAATTACAGACCCGCGTTACACAGAGACTGCAGCAGGTGACAGTGAAACACTAGACTGTGCATCTCCTTGGCAGCGCTGGGAATTTATTGCTTTCAAACCTATTCGGAGTGCTGAAAGAAGACAACCTGTTGCTCAATTACAGGATTAAGGTGAAGGAATGTTTAATAAGAGCATAAATATATTGTGACGTTGATTTAAAACAGCCATGATGGTATCTGGCGTGCGTAAACCGCTAAAGACGCTTCGCACAGTTTACCTCAGTCTGCTAAGCTCAAAGTATCGCAGCTGTTTTGGGTTTATCTCTGCGCTAATATTCCAGTTCTACGACCTCCGTCTAGCTAACTTGATAAATATTAGCTGTGGAAAAACTTGCCTGTAGCCTCCATAAGGCACAAACAAGCCATCCGAAGGCCACCGAGGGTTTGAGATTTAGCAAGGATTTAAAGGGGTTTGTGGGTGTGCGTGGGCCGCAGCTGTCCCGAAATAGGAGAAGTCTATGTTGAGACACTATCGTCTATGTTTATGTTAGGACGGCTGCAGGTGGGCCAGTCCAGTGGTCACGCATAACTTCACATCACATGGATTTTGATTTAAAACTCTGTGGGTCAAGCAGTCAACACTGCCTTCCCATAATCCATTGCGTTGATTCTAACATGTGATGAAGATACAATGTTATTGCTAATAACAGTGGCCAAAGCTTTTTTTAGAGTGGCAAAGTGCCAAAGTTGCCTGTCAAAAGGCTAGATCCAAAGAGCTCTGATTAAACCACATTCCTAATATGATTTAAAACTGCAAACCTTTGCATTGAGTGTGACGCATGCTATTCAGACAGCACTCAGTGTATGAGTGGACTATTAAATTAAAGCACAAACCATTAAGCTGCTATGTTCTTAAATAGACATTGCAAATAGGGTGAATATATGAAGTACCACTATTGAATTTTATATAGCAGTGATTCTCAAAATGTTCTTAAAGGATGCAAAATGCAAAAAATACAATATATTAACTATAGTTAGAGTAGCAAAATTAATAGACTTAAACACTTCCCATATTGGTTGTTGATGTCAAAAATGTTACATATAGCAATATTAAGAATATTTTACAATATTGTTCAATTTGACTATATATATGTATGAAGAGTTCAGATGAAGTGCCGTCTGAAAATTTATAAAAAAATTTAAAAAAAAATTCTCAGGCTCCTATTTGTAGGTTCAGTAATTTCATTTGAATAGGTTCTTTTATATATATATATATATATATATATATATATATATATATTCGATTTTTTGTATTTTTTTAGCAATGTTTAGTTTTTTTGTAAAAATTAGTTTACTGCCACTTTTGATCAATTTAATGCATCTTTGCTTAATAAAAATATTAATTTATTTTTATTTTTTTTAATCATTGACTCTAACAATAAACAGTAGTGTATTATTGAACATTTGCAAGCTAATCAGCAAGAAGTATAATAAACTGAACATATACAGTAGCCAGCCATTAAACGATAATAAAAAAAAAAGTTTATTTTCAAAATCTCCCAATATGTATTGTACCAATCACATGTCCCAATTTAGAATTTCTCAGAATAATTGGTTGCCGAGAAACCATCTATATCCTGAAGCAAAACCAAAGTCACACACTTTCTCCAGGCAGCCCATGAGGCACAAAAACTTTGAATGCTGGATGTTTGCGACGAGAGACATTTTTTCTTATAAAAATCTTATAGAAAGTCAGATGCACAGCACGAAAGGAGTGTTGTGAACTTTGCTCTGCACTTCTCAAAATGAGTTGCGCTGAATTCTCCTGCGCCGGTTTGTCCAAAGGGAGGCACAGGGAGAAAACCCTATTAAATTTGGGGGCGCACACTTCTCAAACTGACAGCCCGTGCTGAGACAGCAGAGGGACAGAAAAAATAAAAGAGAAAGAGAAAACCGAAAACATCCCCCACTCTCAGACATGTCACCCATGTCAGGTCCATGTCAAGGTAGCCTGGGAGGGAAAAGAAGCAATGGCTTTTTCAGTAGAGCCAGGTCAACACAAAGAGCACCTAATGATGTGTCCAGATACAGTTTGGCAGGGATGGACAGACAGTGTGTCCTCCGCTGAGAATTAATTCAGAAAACAGTCAAGGAGCTGGAGGGATGAATAACACTCATCTCCTTCCTTTTGAGCCAGAGTTTGGCTTTTTAAAAGCAATAAAAGTCACGGGTTTAGGACGGCAATTCCAGACTGACAAGTTGCCATTAATGGATGATGGTAGAACATGAATGTCATTATATGATAATGAATGGGGAATTATAAGCACATGATTTGTCAGGTTGTGTTTGGAAATGGATGAATATTTCAGGTAGTGTGTGAAGTCGGATTCCCTCCAGGCACGGGTAATGGGCAGATGTGCTGGATATGATGTCAGCAGAGACTACATTAGACTGCTGAGGAGGCCAGTGACTGACATAAGGAAGACAGTTTGAGACACAAACTTCGCAGAAGCTGGCGCAAAAACAAAAGCAGGAATCCCCACCCGCCTCACCAACTGTTTTCTACTTCCGTTCATAACTTTTGACCTTATGCGCACACACTAATACTCGCAGCTTCTCTCATGCGACACTGATTCTTCTCATGCATGCCAATAAAAAGCCAAGTCTATGGTAGAACTTCCTTCTCAGTCCTGTTTTAAGAGATATTGACTTTTCCAGCAGTCGGTACCAGTCAAGTGAGTTCATTATTGACTTCTTAAGGAGAAAGCAACTGAAGCCTCTGCTTTTTTTCTGATATGGCTGGACTGATTTTGAATGATCTTTTAATCTTGCTGTGTTATTTAGCAACATGGCTCAGCGAGAGAATTAATTGGACAGCAATGGGACGGATTGTGCATGCTAGGGGTAGCTTTATCCAGAGTAATGCTGGGAAATTGGAATGTGACTCATCTGTTTTAAATTGCTCGCTGACTTCAAAGGTGCATATATACGGTCAAGTTTGATGGTAGAGAGAGAATGACATTATCGTAGAGAGAGGATGGGGCAAAATGAGAATCTAGAAAGTCCTGAAATATGATACTTTTTGATACTTTTTATGATAATCTTCAAAAGATTTATTCTCGTTTTTAAGTCAGATGTTTTCTAAATCTGATTTGGTGCTCAATAAATATTTCTCAGTGTTATCAATGTTGAACACAGTTGTGTTTATTTTTTTCAGGATTCACTGATGAATAGAAAGTTCAAAAGAACAGCATTTACATGAAATCAGTTTGATCAGTTTAATACATCTATGCTGAATATTGATTTATTTTGATAAATAAATAAAATAAAAATGTTATTGACCCCAAACTTTTTAAAGGTATTGTATAAGACGTGGCGAGACGTGTGAATTCATTCATCGCAAAGCACACAATGGATAATTTAGCAGCTAGCTATTGAGTGTCCATCAATTGTACAATTGTTATTAAGCTCCACAATGGTTTGTAACACCACTACAAATGGATATCTCCTCAAATAATGCACTACATAAGGGTGTAGTTGGCTATATCGGACACAACCCATGACACTGATCCCAAGAATCCACCTAGTCAAGTCTGATATGAGTTCAAGTCCTTAACCAGTTGAGTTTGAGTGAGAGACGTTTATCATTGTCTTAATATCATCTTATTACACCTTTTTTTGAGGGCCCTATGGAATCCATAAATTTTTTTTTTTTTCATTTCAATTTTTCTAGACTCTGTTTTAATGGTTAAATTAAATTGTATTCATCAAAAAGCAAGTCTAATTAATTGAAATCATGAAACTTACAATATTAAACAGCAATTTATAAAAAGTTTAACAAAAAATTTGTTTTTTAAGGCCCTATTAATTTTTTTTCTCCCCCTCTCAAATTCAGTTTTATTTTGACCATTCTTTCATGAATTTTCTGTTTTCCATTTAAATCTTTTCATTAAAAATTAATAATAAAAAGCATCTCTACTTATTTGATTTTTTTTTAAAATATTTATTTATTTATTTATTTATTCATTCATTCAAATATACTGTGCTGTGTAAATAATTAAATTTTCTGGGTAAATATGTCTTAATAATTTTAGTAGTAGTAGTATCATTACATTAAATAGTACATTTCTGTCACAGTGTTCTTCAAGTTAAGTTGAAATTTTATTTTGATGGATTGGTGTGAAGACCTTTAGGTTTCTGTGTGTATATATGATATGACGATAGTTTTTCTCAAAAGGAAAGGCAAAATGCTCATGAAGTGATTCTCAAAGTAGTTCTAGAGATTATGTTTATGTGTTCATGTACTCATATATTAAGGCGGCAGATGCTGAAAACACTGCGAGCATCACGCACGCTTCAATATATATATATATTATATAAGGTCTGCGCCATTCATTCACACAAAGACTCGCAGAATATGCAGGATTCATATTTAAATAATATGTTTTGCGGTTTAATATTAACAGACACTAGTCCATATCCGTTTTGATTTAAGTATACTGACCGTCTTTTGATGTATCCATCCAAAATTTGGCAAATTCCATGACATTCCACGTTATACAGTAAAATCCGTTTTTATGACTGGGTTCCACGATTCTGTCAGTGTTTTCCGCATTGCGTAAATCAAACGGCCCTATTTTTTTAATGTTTCCTGTTTCACATGACATATATGGACTTGACTGTACTTGCAAAAAAAATTTAATCAAAATCAAAAACCAATACGAGTGTGTGACAAGTCTGAGTTCATTCATAATTGCACTCGTGTCTAGATTTCATTCCGAGTCCAACTTCGAGTACCCCAGTTCAATTCTTCAATGTGAGTTTATATGAATTTTCACCCTTTTTTTTATCACGCACAAGGTCAACACTGTGAGTCTGAACACCTGTAAAATATATAATTGTACATTTCTGTGCTCAGTCACACAGTATGCACTGAGACCAATTTGTGTTTGTGGATTTTAATAATTTAGTTTAGAGCTAAGTGGCTAGGTCACCACAATACAACTCATCCATTTTCTCTCTCTGACACACACGCACACACATACAGCAACATTAGATCTAGCTATTAAAATTCACCTTGAAACACCCCTACATGGTGCAATCTGGATTATTTGGGGTTACCAAGAGTGTCATGTAGAAAATAGCGCATTTGTTCAAACCAAAGGCATTCTGGATTTAGTTCTCAAACTGTGCAGCAGCGGAGAGAATGCCTTTGGCACTCAGCAAATGTAGCAAGTGGCACATCAGTTACCATTTGGAATGTGTGATATGTATGCATGTCTTACAAGCAAGAATTCAGGAGAATAAATAGGCCACTGAAACAGGCTACAAACACACAATTGTGTGGGAAAACAAGGCCGATCTGAAATAATTCAACCAGCTACTGCATATCAAACATTGAAATTCTGGAATCTAACTCAGAAGCTCAACACAGAGATGGCATGTAAGGCAAGGGCCTGTTAATGTAGGGCTGTAACCCAAACAAACAATCCAGACACATTTCCTGCTGCGAGAGGTGGAAGGTAGCTGTTTGTGCAAAGTGCTTACAGAGGGATCTCGATGAAAAGGTTAACGCTAAATCCGCAGACAGGTTGGGAGAAGTTTCCCTGCACCGGTCTTCTCTTTTTCTTTAGAGCGGTTAAGATGAAAGGAAGCTGTTTCTAAATCAGTAAAGAAAAGGGCAAAGAGGAGCTAGACGGGTTGAAGGTATATACTTGTTTTTTTGTGAAACAGAGGTATGCTGCTTCCTTGGGAACTTCCTGACGTAAAGAGAGGGGCCAGGGGCATTATTATTCCAGAACTCATCCTGCACCAGATGTCTTGCTTTTTTTAGGTCCTGGAGGAGTGGCGTCTGACCCATGCTAACCCCTGGTCTAATGAAGGAATGACTTTGCTTGGAACTAGTTGAAAGTAAACTGCAGTGTGTGAAATCTCTGACTCACAAATTAACATGAGAAATTAATTTTGTGGATTATGTTCAGCTTCTCAACAGCATAAACACTGTGGCCTGAGACATTGAGCTTCTGAGTCTAAGGTTTTGTCAGAAACTCAATGTCTCCACAGCTTTTATGCTGACATGACACTCATGTTTTGTCCAGATCTATCAAATTATTTATTAAAATGAATTAATCAAAATACATTTAAACTATAACAAATTGAATATATCTCTGATTTGAATTGAGTGTCATTAAAACCGATTAACAGATTTTTTTAATACGCAATCTTGAAAAATATATTTTAAATCTGTATAGAAAATTATGATTAATATGCATATTCATATTAAGATGCAAGGGAAATATGTTATTACTTTTGACTTGACATTCTTGAAGTCATTAACTTAACATTTTTCTTAAAAATGGCAAGTTTTTCAAAACCACATGAAACCAACATGAATACAAAAAGCATATTTCTGAGAACGTGGCACATGTTCTTATATTTCTAAAAGATTTTTCTTTACCGTGGACACTCTTATTTCTCACTGACCCTGAAATAGAAGCATATTTGAATCCCCAAACACATAAAATACACCACACATCTCGGGAGATGAATCGGCCTTCATCTCAGAACAAACAATCCCCTCAATTTGCATTCTACTGAACTGCTGCACATTTATGGATGTTCTACTGAAATACGAAGCTTGTTTGCTGTTCTTAATATGATTTTGGATAAACATTATACAAATATGAAGACAAATTAAATCATGAATATTTACTTTTGCTAATGTTTTTTTTCTCCATCAACGCTGTTAATGGACGTACAAACATCTGCAGAAATGAGAAAACTCTGCATTAGTCAGTGTGTTCCATTGCTTCGCAATACACGACATGAAAATCTACGACCAGATGGTAGTTAGCAGCTAATGCGCCCAGTAATCAAATAAAATAATCCAATACTCATTTTCTACTTTATGAAGACTTAAAAACAAATAGAGTTCTTCAATTGTTTTTCAAACTGCAATTTGCTAGATCGAAATGAAACAGTTAGTTTGGCTGAAGATTAGATCCATTTTCCATGCTAGGGTGCGTATCCTCAACATTTAATAGCAAATGAAAGCATTATGCATTTGCTTGAAAAATGATGACATTAATGGCCATCTGGCTCTGTATGTATCAATCTCAAACTTGGCTTTGAAACTCACCTTAATTGCTAAATATGTGCAACCAAATGGCTGTGAGTTATATTGATATGTAGCGCAGATACAAGCACCGAAAAGGTGGGGAGTGATGGGAACGTGCCAGTTTACAAATGCAGCAAGACCTGATGAATACATACATCAAAGTATAAGGATTGCGAGTGTAAAAATGAATCATCTCACGTCGGCCTCCAAAATATTCGTCTGGATATTATGAGAACGTATTGCATCGTTACTCAAATGTCAAACGTAGGCAGGCGCGCTGTACGTCAAGCATGTATGCATGTGCCAGTGTGTCTTAATATTGACTGGTCTTTGCATATGACACCCCAACATAAAATAGAAACGAGAGCCATTTGATTCATCATGTTCTCCTACCAGGACAGACATAAAGCGCCTTGTAGCCATAAAATACCCCACTAAATGGTTTTACACCATCCTGTAGAGCTTTACTACTGTCTCAATATCATCTATGATCACCTAATCTGTGCTTGATTTTATGGCCCACGCAAAGAGGATTGTGGGCAGACCACAACAACATCTCTCCACTGTTTTTCTCCACCCACCTCTTCCTCTCTAACCTGCCTTTGGCACTTTACCAGATTACCTCTGACAGGCTGACTGACTCGAGGTGAACCTTGGTGATGACAGCAATAGCCTTTATCAGCGATTTGCACACCGCAAGGCTACCGTTCTGAAGATTAGGTCCTGTGATCAGGATTTCCCCCCAAACCACAAGTAGAGCTTTTGAATATTTAATTTTTATCCAAGAGGTCAAGGTTTGACTGGTTAGCAATTAGCCTCTGCAGATAGATACTATAACTACACTATGTGTATAAATTAATGCCCATTTACAAGTATAGGGTGTATCCTGACTAAATAATTGATATTATAATTATCTATATTATAATGTCATTGCATCCTGCACATTTTACTCATGGTTTAGAAGACTTATACCTCGTACCACTTATACCACTTTACAAGTACAGTGCCTATCGGGTGAGCTACCGAGCAAGTTTACTACATTAGAAAAGCCATACATATGCAGCTTCAAAATATTTTAGTTTGCATCACATACACTACAGTAAAAATGTTGTGGTCATAACATTTTATTTGTGCAAAGAATTGCAAAAAATTAGTTATAATCTGCCCATGTAATAATAATGCATATGAAAATTAATTTAAAAATGTTGGTTTTACTGCCTTTACACTCTAAAAAAAATGCTGGGTTAAATGCAACCCAGTGCTTGATAAAATATGGACGAACCCAGCGATTGGGTTGTTTTGATCCAGCGGTTGGGTTAATGCCCAGAAGGTTGGATTAAACATTTAACCCAACTGTTGGTTGAAAACAACCCAGCATGTGTTCTGTCCAATATTTACCCAGCACTGGGTTGTATTTAACCCAGCATTTTTTAGAGAGCAGTGTTCATTTTAACTGGAAACTGCAGTGAATTTTTGAGTTTTATATATATATCTGAGTCTTTCATGTCACAGCATATGACAGACACTTGACATGTGCAAGCAACTTACTGCTCCAGAGTGATTAGTCACATAAAAGTGAGTTTCTATGAACAAAAATGAAAGGAATAAAACACTGTGATTGAGATGAATGAGAATGCTAATGGCTAGCTTACTCCAGGTGTTACAGACCTCACAAAAACCCACAATTCTCTCCAGGGCTGCTTTTTAATTGGCTAATTTCCTGACTATGAAATAGTTGTTTTAATTGACTAGGATCTTTATTGGCTGAGAGATGAGAGCAAATGGACAACGAGGGAAAAGGAAACTCAAGGGAAGGGAAAGGCAGAGAGTCTGATTCACTCTGACATCTCTGGGAAATGTGCCGCATGGTTTTCCTGTCTAATATTACCAGGTCTGAAACACAACCTTGGATTGATGATATTAATGCCCTCTCTTCTGAATACAAATTCGCATTTCTAAATTCTGATGACCTTGGACATATTTATGCTTCCTTTCTTATAGCATCAGCATATATTGAAAAGTAACATTATTTTGAAGTTGCATCCTGTCAACAATGTTTTTCCTGTGACAGTTCAAACAGTATTAAGATCTCATGGAAATGCTCAGCAGACAAGCTGTCAATGCAAACACAAATGACCACATAAAACAATGATGACCTAAGAAAAATATTTAGCCATATAGTAGGGGGTCAACAATGGAAGTCTGAAATCTGACAATGATGTCACTTTCAATAATAAGCAGACTCGGTATAAACCAATACAAACCCTCACGAGTGATTAAATGATAAAATATGCTCTACACAATTCTTAACCCACCTGTACCACAGATGTGAGCTGACAGCTTTAGAGACATGCTCACAATGCTATCCCACGTCCTGGGGGTTTCATTGGGAATTTTCTAGGAATACCATCAGGCAAGTTTCTGCAGCACACACACACACAGAGAGAGAGAGAGAGAGAGAGAAAGAGAGAGAGTGAGTGAGTATGTATGATATGTGATTTTGGTCAGATCTGCGTATGACTAAATGTGCACTACTAGGCCTAATTTTCATAAGGTTTCACAGGCTTTTGATGCAATATTAAGAATTATGCATTATTAATTTATTCAACTTGCGAACGTTTCCAGTAAAGGGGTGTTAAGATAAAGTAGGAAGTATTCAGCTGGTCATCTCAAAATGGGCATCACAAAATACCTACATGAGGTAACCTGCTACATGTAAAATAAAATTGCTTTTACTGGGATACTGTGAAGCTGCTGTCAGAATTATCTTAAATACAAGTTTCCTAGTTGGAATTTGGACATGAACAGCCTCTCAAGTCATATTTACGACTTGAAAACTGATTTTAATATCCAAGTGTTCCCCACATGTACGCTTTCTCTTGCATATTTCATTTATATTTGCATATAAAAATACCCATTTGATGCATATATTGTTTGTATTTTACACAGTATTTATTCGACCGTAATTTCAGAATCGTCAGCAAGCTAAACATCTAGTGCAGTGAATGTTTATTTGTGTGTCAACAAATGGGAGGCTACATTTCATTAACAATCTGTTAGATATTGACTAAATATCCACTATATTTTTTTTGTTTTAAGATTTCCCCAAGAAATAAGCAAGAATTAACTTGTCGTCCTCCATTATTCCTATGCTTTCCGAAAACAAAGCACTTGAACACAACAAACTTGTACGACTTCAAAGGGAAGTAGGAATTTTCCAATAGCAAATGGAGGCAGTATTAGTCTTATCTGAGTGTCTATGATTTTGAATATGTGTACTATATTACTTTCATAATTTATAGTGTGTTTATTTGCACATTTTAATGAGGAAAAAGTACAATATGCCACTTTAAATAGTAAAAATAAATAATTCACAATTTTATATTTGTAATATGTTTCATATAAAAGTACATTTGCATCAAAGTAAGCTGAAGTTTGAGGAAAGTAAACGCAGAAACAACCAGAAACTCCAACTTTGTTGCTAAACTACTTAAAAGGTGTTCACATCACAACAAAGCCAAATGGATCTTTTGAAGGCACATGATTGGTGGGATACCACCAGTTCAGCCACAGTTAATGTATAGCAGTCTCTGCCAAGCATGGACGTTCCCAAACAGTTATGAATATTTCAATCAGCATAAGGCTTTAATAATGTCATAGCCAAAATCATCAGAGAAGTTCCAGGGGCCACAGGGGCTGTCATTCAAGAATAAAAGTGAGGATGTTAGGTCTTCTGTTTGGGGAAAGCACCTGTCAATCATGAGTGAAGCAGCAGGAAAGCATCTGGCCTACCCAATCAGGAGAGGTCCCAGCACAGCAGGTCCGGGACCAGGAAGAGGAAAGCCATCTGGAGAGAGGCTGGACTCTGAAAGGGCCACACGTCCTACGGTTGACACACGACAGGTATACTAAGACTTGATGTGATTTAATAAAACGCGTCTAGGCTAGATCTGTCACTCAGACAAAGAGTCACACAACTCTCTAATGAGTGTAAATCCCAACGCTCTAATACACATGTACCACATTTTTGGCATTAACATCAGGACAGATTTGGTAACAGAGCATTATTGTTAACTAGTTGCAGTTATCCTTCAACAGAACACACATTTCATCACTGTCTCAACATGTAGCTGAACTGAAACTACACCAGAATGAACTTGTGGAAATCTAACATAAAAACATAAAGTGTATTTGTAATCCTGTTAAATTTATGATCAAACAAAATAGCAGCTGTGCATGCCAGAAATTCACCATAAAAATGATGATGACAATGTTTCAGGTATTATGGGATGGTATATTGGTGCCTGTATTATTTTACAACTTATGACCATATATTTTGTGATATAATGTTAATATACCGAGCTACTTAATCTAGCTTTTTACCTTGAAATGTACTAGAAAACACCATAACACAGGTGGTAAAAACAGAAAGCTGCATGATTCATCATCATAAGTTCATCGCTCATTCAAAACATCCAAATGTACATGAATGAAAACACAAAAATCTGAAAACTTTATAATTATATAAAATGTAATCATAGGGTATTTTGATGCATCACGCCAGGACATTCTGAAAATGTCCTTTTACTGTTTTTCACCATAATTTATACTGTCATATTGTTACTATTTTTACATTTTCTAACACAATGTTAAAATATTAGCTACAATTGATATTAAATAATTCATAAACGTTCATTTTCTATAAAAATAATAATACAATACAATATAATATAATATAATATGATATAATATAATGCAATACAATACAATAAAGATTTTCACTGATGGCCATATTCTTTTTTTTAAGTGCAAATGATCTGCATATTTATGCATAGGATTAACCCCGTAAAAGCTGGAAAGTGCGTTAAGAAAGTTAATAGGGTGATTGATTGATTTCAAACAGATATTTAGGGATACCTTCGACAATAAATTCTTTAGGGAGCAAAATTATGATTTTTTTTTTTTTTTTTTATATGGTCATCAGTGCAAATACTAGCAGATTAGTGCCAAAATTGTTAACTAGTATAGAAAACAATGAATAGTACGATCAAATATGTGTTCCAGGAAATCAGAGAGAATGGGAATTTGTGCGCTACATTTACCAAATCATCAACATGATTAATAGTGGATTACACATCATAAAAATAGAGACCCAATTACTGGCGTAAATTAGAACCCAGCATTACCACCATGCTAATAAGCACTGAGCATAATTGCATTTACTGCAGTATAGCCAGGCGAGATAGAGAAAGTCCCCCTCTATCTCATTAATCTCTCAATAACATCCACTGCGTATTTTGGCCATTATCACTATGATTATATATAGTGTCTGCCATAAAAAGAAAGAAAAGAGCGCTCTCGCTGCATCGGCTCTATCTCTGAGCTCGAGGAAGGGTATTTTCTGGCCCTTGTAGAGAGCATAAAACAGATAATTACCAACTCTAAAAAATGTCTCTTTTGTGCAGCGGGCTGAAAGAAGAAACTCTCCAAGCTTTGAGAAGATAAAGCCCAAAACAAAAGCAGGCCTGAATGGTCGCAGTATTAGCTTTAATAGCAGTAATTACCAGTAGGGAAAGCAGCCGAGGCTCTCTGCCTCTCTGGCCATCGCACAAGGCTGGAGGCGAGTGATGTCTAGGGGGTCGGATGCGTGAATCGAAGCCTCTCCTGGCTGTCCGACCAGCTGCCTCACTGCCTGCCTGCCTCCCTCCACATTCATTTGTAAAACACTTGGGTGAACAATCCGCCAAGGCCCTATTTGCCACTAAAAGCTGCTATCTCCTCTCAGCCCCAATAATGGGTCGTGCATAGAGAAGGAGGGTCCTCCAACCCAGTTGCTTCTTGAATTACAATCTTGTTGATGGTGATGATGAGAGAGGCCTTTAAATTACAGCAACACAGGCTGGGCCCTCCACTCGCCTCCGCCACTATAGTACACTCAAGCCACACAGGGTGTCCAAATGAAATGCAATTATCCCTATTGGCATGATAAAGAGAGATAGCGGAGGTGGTGTTGTTTAGAGACAAGAGGGAGCTTTAGCCTTCAGACACTACAGAGTACTTAGAAAGAAACTTAAATGGTGGATTAATAAAAGAGCCCACCATCCTTGAATAGGTGCATTAATGTTTGACCCGCGATCTGTGCCTAAAGCTGCACGGGACGTCTCTCGTGTGGCAGCTGTACTTTTACGGAACTGGAAGAGTGGTGATTGGTTGCTTGCATTGAAATGAGTTGGTCAGCCATTAGCCACAATAACTCTGAGGGACAGCACAATGCAACACGGCACAATGTTATATTTTGGTTCAGATCCAAAATTCAATGGCAAATTAGTGCATCTAAGTCTGAGACCCATGCTTCAATTTAACTACAGATTACAATTGCATTCAGCTCTTCCTGTCCTGATTATTTCAACTGTCTGCAAAAGGCACTTTTACTAAATTTGATAGAAAATAAGGCCTGAAAGAAAGAAAGAAAGAAAGAAAGAAAGAAAGAAAGATGAATGAAACGAAATTGATCGCCAGCAATGGGAGTTCAGGCTAAATATTGTATGCTGTTTTGTACATTATTTTTTACAAGTTATTATTTTTTTTTTTTTTTCCTAATATGAGGTTCTGAATTTTTGCAACCCTGTTACCAATTTTATGTTATTTTTTTATTATTTGTCATATCTAAATAATGTTTGGCCATTACTCGTGTGATTATTATATTTTATAATTTATTATATTATTAAATTCTAAATTTATTCTATAAACAAACAAACAAACAGATTTTCATTGTATCTTTTTTTAATTATTTATTATATATATATGAGGATATATATATATATATATATATATATATATATATATATATGAACTTAATATCACATTTGGCTAATCCAACAGCAGGGTCCAGCTATATGTCCCATAAATTATATACATTCATTTTATAAGAATGAGAATGAGAATACGGATAAGAATAATTATAATTTTTTAAATTATTATTAATATTATTATTGATTGTTCCTTGCACTATTTTGGGTGACAGGGTTGAATTCTTGAGCTTAATGTAGTGTCAAAATATATATTAGTGTGTGTGTGTCTTCTTGGATAAGGATATTTTTTAATATTAAAGTTATAAGTTAATATTATGTTGGATTACATTATATGAACAACTGTACAACTGAAATTATATTTCTGCAACTAATGCTTTAAAAAAAAGTAATGAGACAGTAAAAGTGTATCACATTTAAGTGTACCACTTGAATATGATCCACTTTTACTGTCTCATTACTTAAAAAAAAAAAAGCTTTTTATTATTATTATTGTATTTTATTTAATCATTTACTATTATTATTATTATTTTTTGTCATTCATCTCTGTCTTGCCTACAGTGTAAAATGCAGCTGCTAGGCTGCTGACGCCAGAAATACAAACACTATTTCTCCTCTACTGGCCTCTGTTCACTAGATACGCCTCACCAATATAAAATCTACTTCAGGTTTTTATTATTTGTCTTCAAAATGTTACACAAACTGTCACTGCATTGCATTTCTGACCTCCATAGCCTCCATCACACCAGGCCCCTTAAATCCAAAAACCAATTTCTTTTGTCCACCCCACGGTGCTGGCTAAAGCTTACAGGTGATTGAGTCTGGTTGCATCCTCATGGCTATGGAATATTGAAAACAGAGCCTTCAGCATCTTCACAGCCTGCCTGTGTGTCCGTGTGAGTCGAATCAAGTGCCTGACACATGTTTGATGGAGCAGTGATGTCATAATGCATTTATCCCCTCTTTTCCGCTTTCCTTAAAGACACTTGTGGTTATGATCCACGATTCACTTCAAGCGTTCTTCAGCTGATGAAAGCCGAACTCTGTCAGCTTGTTTGCATAAGCCGCACATGAGTCACCACAATAAATTTGAGACCAAAGCAAAGGCACATTTCTGGCACTTAATGACACACACATACACTTGGGTATCCAGCTGTAAAAAAACATTGTACATGGTAAAAATCTGCCATACTTGAGTAGTCACATGCTGGAGTGTATGGTCACAGAGTTAAAGACATGAATATATACAAGAAGATGAATACTACATTTAAAAAAAAAAGAAACTTGAAAATGTCACTAGGCCTATATGTTCCTTAAACATACCCTTATATAACTAATAACGAACTGTGCATGCCAGACTGCCTTAAAGAGTTTTTTGTTTGTTCGTTCGTTCGTTCATTCATTCAGTTCTATTGTATTTTATTTCATTTTAGTTTTAGGTTTTATTAGTCTAATTCAAACTTCTTAACAAGTGGTAATTTCCAAGAATAGTGGGGGGAAAAAATTATTAAAAGTGTTAATTGATTTAAATCAATACTTTTATTCAGCAAGGGACCATTATACTGATTTTCTATAACAGTGAAAACATTTATAATGTTACAAAAGATGTCTACTTTTTTTTTTTTTTTTTTACTTTCTATTCATCTAAGAAGCCTGAAAAAATTATCACGTATCCACAAAAATATTTAGCAGCATGATAATTTCAATAATAAATCATTTTATATATTATTCATTTAAAATATGTTCAGCACAGTTCAATTACAGTAAATAAATGTAATTATATATTCTAAAAATTCATTTATATGTACTATTATTTTGTGAGGTTTGCATTTTTACGAGTGTAAATAAATAAATATATTTAAATATAATTTATTTACAATATATAAATGCTGGAATAAATACAATGGTTAAAAGTATCTGCTAAATGAATGAATGTAAATGTAAAAAATGCATTTAAACAAATTAAAAAAATCAATCTACTAGCTACTAGTTCAGCGCTACCAGTAGGAGCTACCAATGGAAAGTCCCAGGTACTGATGCCTCTACTTCAGATGTCATTAATCGGAAATTCTTACACCCTAACCACTTTTATAGACAGATGGATTGGACTCAGAAAGCAAACCCAACACCACACTTTTCCGCTTCTTAATTTACCATCAATTCAAGCACTCAAAACAAAAAATTTCCCAGTCATCCTGTCACTGAAGTGTCACTTGGCAAACTCGTTTTACTCATCATAAATTACCATCTCTACACATCGCCTCCCTTCTACTGAGCTCACTGGGGCCTCCTAGACTCTTGACCAGCAATTAAGTCTTGAATAGGAGTTATCTTGTGCCGTGACCTCACATGACCCCCTCATTGAAAAGCCACTGCATTCTCTCTCCATTGAGCCGGTCTTTAGTATTCAAGGCACTGGCAGCTGATTTGAACAGTATTATCCTTACCAGAAAATAAGGCCAGAGGGTCAATTTAAAGAAATGCGGTCTTTGTCATAAATCAGTCTGATCGAAAAATGCTGTGTTTCAGCAATTAAACCCGGTGAGCAAAAATAATTTGAACACAAGCTACAATTTTAACCCTTTAAATAATATATATATATATACATATACATATATATAAGTAAAGTCAGCGGGAACTTTGGTGGTAAGTGATGGAGTACCAATAATGATGATCTCATTTAGTTTCAGAAAATTAGAGTTAAGCCATGTTTTTATGTCCTGCACGCAAACAGAAATTGGTTATTGGTTTCCTATTTTAATATATTTTAAAATTAAATTTATTTCTGTGACGCAGCGCTGAATTTTCAGCATCATTACTCCAGTCTTCAGTGTCACATGATTCTTCAGAAATCATTCTGAGATACCGATTTATTATGAGTGTTGAAAGTGTTGTGCTGCTCCATATTGTTTTTTTGGAACCTGTGATACTTGTTTCTTTGATTCTTTGATGAACAAAGTTAAAAAGAGCAGCATTTGTTCAAAATAGAAATCTTTTCTAACAATAAGTCTTTACTGTGACTTTTTTTAAATCATGTAACACATCCCTCCTGAATAAAAGTATTAATTTATTTTAAAAAAGAAAGAAAAAAAATGTACTGACCCCAAACTCTTGAATAGCATTGTACTGTATATTTATTTTTTAATTAAATGCTATTCTTTTTAACTTTTTAATTAATCAGAGAATCCTAAAAGAAAATCACAGGCCCCCAAAAAATATGAAGCAGTACAATGGTTTCCAACACTGATTATAAAACAGCATATTAGAATGATTTCTGAAGGATCATGTGACACTGAAGACTGGAGTAATGATGCTGAAAATTCACAGCACACAGCGCTGCATCACAGAAATAAATAATATTTTAAAGTATATTTAAATAGAAAACTGCTGTTTTAAATTGCAATAATATTTCACAAAATAACAGGGTTTTTTTCTGTATTTTTGATCAAATAGATACAGCCTTGATGAGCAGAAGAAACTTCTTTAAAAAACATTAAAAATCTTACTGATCCCAAACGTTTGAGCGGCAGTGTGTATATTATATATATATATATATATATATATATATATATATATATGTATATGTATATACAATATTTTGAAAATTTTGATTTTAATATAATTAATTTGATAATTTTTACTTTTTTTTAACCTAAGGAGCTCATACTCAAGGAGTAAATAACACCTCAATTTTGGAAAAAAATATGACATGTGGTACATGTCTTTTAAGATGATATTTAAATGTTTAGTTTTATGATTGAATCTCTAAGGAGTATTTCAGGGAGTTAATTTGTGGGAGTCAAAACATATAATATGCAATACAATGATGATAAAGAGGAAACTATTTTTTGCTAATAATACTAATAAACGTTCCTCAAATGCCTGATGAATCATATTTGATACATTTTTATCCAATTAATTCAATTTGTTTTCTATAAATACATTTATTAACTTTTTAACGCCATGCCAGCATCAAGGCTATTTTCATGGCGATCTCCGAATAAATTATACAAGGTATACAATTAACAAAAGGTTATAAAAGATATTTCAGATGTACACTAGACAAAAATTCTAAAATACTTTTTTTTTTTTTATAATAGACAGACAGATAGATAGATAAAGTTAGTTTATTAAATACGTCAATCAGTGAACAGAAAGTACAGAAAAGTGTTTAACATGTTGGTAATTTACATGCCTTAGAAATTCCCATACTGCAGGCTTGATAGGGTTAAAGTCCACTATAGCTAACGGAAACAGTGAAAGCTACCTTAACAAGCCACGACAGATACTATTGAACCGCTTTTGATCCGGTCCCTAACAGAATATCCACTGTATACCGCTAATGGTTTTTTACAGTAGCTCTATCTGCTCCCAAGCTCATTAGAGGTAAATGAGTTTAATCACTGTTTACCAAGTCAATAGCTAATATACTAATCGCTTTGGCACAGAGCGGCCTTAAACGACACCAAGCAAGGTTTTAGCTAGCTTCTGCAGAAAGGGTAGAGTTCATGTGTGTTAAACGTGCCTTCTCACCTTCAAGAACCTTCATTTGTCTAAATGGGAGCCCATCACAAACAGCTGCTAGCATGGAGGAACGCGTGTAAATGTCTCTCTCAGTGGTGCTTCGGTGGTAATTGGTGTGGTGCCTTTCATGAAGATAAGACCAAATACATCCATCACACAGCAAAACCTTTTTATTTTAGATCATTTCCAATGACACCCACTTTTCTAGCCGCCCAAACATCCATCTACAACCCCCCCAACACAAATGTGACCTTTCATTTTTTTTTAGATGTTATTACCAAAACACTAATTTTACACCTCAGCCATTATCCTGAGTGGCCGTGGGCTCGCGTTACAGGGGCGTTTTATGATGTCATATTTCTGTTTGCGAGCGTGTGATAACAGAAGGACTGACAGGGCCAGTAATGGGTGCCCAGCGAAATGTCATGCTCTATCGGTGCCCCAGAGCAGCACAGGAGGACCGCTGTGAGACAGGGGCCAGACGCAGGGCCTCCGCTGTTGTTATTGGTGCTGCCGCTGCTCTGGCAGTGTGGGAGAAAGAGAGAGAGAGAGAGAGAGAGAGAGTGAGGGAGCACAGCAGATGTGACCTCCTCACACACAGAGCTCCTTTTGTGTCCCAGTTATTCAGTGTTTCTCTGGGTTTGCCCCTGCCCTCAACCATTAACAGCAACTGCCCGTAACTGCGAGAAAGAAAAAGAGAACGGGTAGCAGACACGCATGCAACGCAGCAACAGGGCTCTGTGTTCAGAAGAAATTTGCTGAGATTCATATGGAATACTTTTTATTTTACGACTGCTTTCAAATTTGACTTAATTCAGGCAGGGTGCATTCTGATGGGACTTTGTGGAATATTAAAAGTGTATTTTTAGGAGAGCGGTGGCTCATGGCACATGCTCTGATGGACTGAGCAGAGTTGTGCATCTGAGCGAAGCAAGTTCAAGTTCAACATGCAACATTTCCTGATTCTATTTCTCTCGGCTCCACATTGTGTCCTGTGGCAAAAGAAAACATAACAAAACAAAATAAAATAAAAAAAGGAAGTGTACCTTTGGTTTGTTTTTAAAACCAAAAAAAAAATTCTGTAAAAATGTACATAAGTATATAATTTTTTACAGTTTTTATTTTAACAGTAAACTGTACTGCTGAGAAGAGAGTATATAGCTTATTCCATTCACCATTTTTCCCCCACATAGCTTCCTGTCTTGCTGCTATTGTTAAAATTGTAAGTAAGTAAATAAAGCATCGTCAAGACAAACATACAAAATAAATGGATGGATGGATAGATGCATCTTTAAATCTTCAAATAAAATTAATAATAATAAAAAATTATAAATACATCAATTACATTTTAATAATAAAATAGATTTAAAATGTTTTAGTATTATGCATAATTGTATTAGTTTATTCACAAAATATTGCATTTATTTTTACTCAATTATGAGCTCGTTATTCTCACTACGGTACATCGAGGAAAAAAAATATGGTGGTTTAAAATACTGCTATGAATGAATGAATAATATAAAACTATTTTTAAAATAGGTTCAACAAACTTCCAATTTAGAAAGTGATATGTATAAAAATGTCTGTGATCAGCCTCATATTCAATAAGCGCTGTAACTGCACATTAGGTTGAAGCAGTGGATATCAGGGCATCGGGCAAATATTGGCCTCTTATCTTGCTGTCTGTAAGAAGGATCATTTTCTACAGAAGAGCTGCTATATATCCTGCACCGGGCCAAGAACTGCTTTATTCAATTATCTCCCTTGCTTAGCAAATACAATTTCCCTGCATAAATCATTCAAATGATCCCTATGACTGTCAGGGCCTCACAGTGGATTTTTTCAATCATATCAGCTGAGGCCCAGCCAGGTTACGCTTTATCCTTCTTCTGTGCTAAATATCTATTGAGATGCTGCAATTGTCCGTTTTGAGTTTCAGATCCTCTGCTATCATTCTCAGTTCCTGATAAAAGTGGCATTAAGCATCCAGCCACCAAGTCGGTAATCCATTAAAAAGAAAGAGCATGCCAATTAAACTAATCCACCAAGCAATGACCCTGTAACCTTGACCTTGTAAACAGCACAATGGGGGAGATTATGTATGACTATCTGGTCCAGAGACACTGAGTTGGGCTTCTTACAGGGCCATAAGCCCTGGCTGTTTTTGCCCAGTTTCAGCCACGCTTGAGAGAAATGTCCTCAGGTCAGTAGTTTGAGACTCTGCGGGTAGATAAATGCCAAGATTTTTGTCCTAAACCTTATGATTCCATGCTCATCATTAATTCTGGTTTTGGAACATCTGTAATACATTGATGTGAACAGACCAAATTCAGCCTGATTCCAAACAGCTGTTCCTCAGCCAATAAAACAGTCCCAGTTTAACACAGCAGAGCTCCAGGACTGCTTTGAGACACAGGCTAAATGCTTGAGGGACAAAAGCTCTACCAGTGTTCACCCAATACAATAGAGGCGAAGACCTCCTTACCCTCCCGAGTCAAAGAGTGAATAAGCAAGGAATTCTTTTAGGACTTAAAAGTGCCATGGACCCTCAGCTTCCTCCCTTTACACACAACACTCAAATAGTGCTACTGATTTATTTTATGTACTATTATTTTATTTTTTTTAAAGAAAATCCTGAACAGTAATGAGACAGAAAAATACAACAAGATATTAAAGAAAATATTATAATTTAATATATGTAATAATAATAATTTAATATATGTAATAAACAGTAGTTTAGTCAGTATAATTTAGTATTTTTGAATACTTGCATATTGATTTCATAAAAATATAAAATATTGATAATTTAATAAAAAGTAAACGTGCAAGTACGTTTTTATCAGTAAACTGTATTGTTAAAATAAAATAAAATAATTACAGGTTAAGTTCAGCTCAACATGCAATATTACTTGATTAAATTCTCCCTTTTTTCCACATTGTATCCTCTCTTGCAAATGTTCCAATTGTTAAAAGTGGGATGGATGATAAATACATAAAGGTGCATATTTGGGTCTTTATACAATAAAAACACAAGCATAAAAATTAAACAACAAATATGATAAATAATAAATATTTTATATAATATTAATAATCTTATTTATATTTTGTATATTAACAAATACAAATATATTTCATAATTTACTTTTATTATTTTAACAGAATGGATTAGAACAACACATTTAAGCCATTTACATTTATTTATTTTAAATCAAGATTTTATGCTGATTTTATAGTTTGTAATGAGAAAGAAAATTTTATTTTTAATGCTAAATAACAAAAATGTGAATAATAAATCAAATGAATAAATAAAACTATAAAACAAATTTAAAATGACAAAACTAAATAGCATTAAACATATTATATTATAAGCATAACTTTGAATTTGTGGCATACTTTATTTATTTGGTTTAAATGAGGAAAAGAGGCTTCATACATTTGGACCCCACTATAAATCGTTTATTTATATGCATAATTAAATCCCTGTTATGAGAAATGAGAATATTGAGTGACAGGTTCACAAAAATCAAGAACAAATGCATTTTTCAAGCAATTAAATTCCTATTGCCAGTTTTATGAACTAGAATATATTAGCTCCATTTTTCTATATGCTTCATCATTCATCATCAAAAAATCCAGAATGACACAAACATGTCCCGGGAATGACTTGGAAATCCGGGTGCTATCATCCCTCAGGCTCATATCAAAATCAATCATCACTCACGATGATTCACAGCGCGATGAAAAAACGTCAATTTTACAGGAGCCATCAATTGACTGGGTTGGACTGACAGGAAGAATGAATATGAACCCGAGCGGCTTCCTGGCAGATCCACACCTGTGCGAGTGAGTACAGGATCAGGAGCTCATTAAAATCTGAGTGCGATCCCTGTCTGGATCCCTGTGGAGCTGCAGTCATCAGACTCCCTATCTGATAAATACAGCATCAGCCAGAGAAATTGAACTTGAAACAAATGGCCTTTCTCACTGTCTTTAAAAAGCCGGCCTGATAATAACCCTCCTTTCTTTGAACTCCCAAATGAAATCTGTTCCCTCACACACAGAGCTTTGAAGGTGATTTTTCTCCCTAGTCTTTTATGTGAAACAACTGTTGTTGCTTAATTTGCCACTTGTGTTGGAGCAGTGAGTGTGAGTGGGTTTAAACACTGTAATTTATGACTTTGCACTGGCTGCACACAGACAGGCTTATCATAAATGGTTGCAGTGGTGTATAGGTAAACTTGACAGGGAAATCCGACCTGTACATATGTTTCTGTTTGAGCATTACTCCATACGCCCACAGAGAGATAGATCCCTGAACGGAGAGAACCTGACCCGTGATATGTCCTCAGAGTCTGCTGGGTCCTTATTTACATCTATGAAAGATGAAGAGGCTTATATTAAATATCAGAGCAACAAAAGAGCCAGATATGCACTGGTTTTATCATTAATACCACAGTGGAGGGAGGGGAAAAAAACATGATTTTATACACTACCGTTTAAAGTTTGGGGTCAGCAAAATTGTTTAATGTCTTTGAAAGAAGTCACTTATGCTCACCATGGCTGCATTTACTTGATCAAAAACACAGTAAAAAAACACAATATTGTGAAATATTATTACAATTTAAAATCATTGGTTTCTATTTTAATATATTTTAAAATATAATACATATTCCTGTGATGACAAAGCTGACTTTTAAGCAGCCATTACTCCAGTCTTCAGTGTCACATGATTCTCCAGAGATAATTCTGATATTGTGATTTGCTTATTACGGTTCAGATGGGGCATCTAAATATTTTGTAAATAATTTGCATATCTAACTATAACTATAAGTAACTGACTAACTAACTAACAAATGAACTATAAACAAACAAATAATGGTTTATAGGGTCTATTTGTAACATTCATTTCTTGATATTACCACAGAGTCTCTCTCTTTTTTTTTCCTTTCTTTTCTCTTTCTTTTGGCAACAGTGGCATAAGTTGAAGCTGCTTATAGATGGACCAAACTGTGACAAAAATGCAGGTTGAGATATCTTCATAAAACCAAATCTTCTCCGACCTCAAAGGTAAAAGTTCTTAGATATAAGCAGCACTATATGATTTTCAGCAGTGCTATAAAACCACAAGGGTGGAAATCTGGCCTTTTGTCTGGTGTTATAATAGGTTTGATGAGCTACGGGCTGCAGGCTGCAGTTGTCAAAGGCCTGGTGATCTCTAGTGAGAAATGATTCCCTTCATTTCAGAGCCGCACATACTCCAGCCTCAGAGAGCCGAGCAGAGCCAAATGAAGTGAGACCAACTTACAAGAAAGTGCATAAAAAGGCTTGTGTGACTGCCAGAGATAGTCTGGTTTTACTTAGGCAGAGCGAAAGAGACAAAGTGCTCCCATTCACTCCTTAGCTTCAATGAAAGGAGGATGCAGCTCGTCTTAACACACACACACACACACTCTATCTCTCCTCTCTCTCCATCTCTCTCTCCAAGGCATTTCATCTGATTATGAGTACTTTGCAATCTGCGACAACATGATTGATGCTCCACTTTCATGAGGGGAATTTTAACAGCACCTCTTCAGCGCTCAGTGCACACCCAATTATGCGTCTGAGCCAGTAACCTTGAATTTATGTTGCCATGGCAACAAATATAAAAAATAAAAAAAAAACGGAGAGAAAAAAATTGTCATGCATTATGGATTATCATTGAAATTCTACACCCCTACCCAACATAATGAGAGCTTGGGACTTAATCAAATCAGCCATTCTGGGTGACACAAGCTGAAGAACGGGCTTCCATTGTTGGGGTGTCTAGAGAAAGGCAGCAGGCCTGACGAGCCAGCAGCTGCGGGGCTGCAGCCTGATAGATGGCTCCCATATACATCAGTGAACATATAGACAGATGGTCCTCAATGCTTGGAATTTCCAACCCAGGAAGCAGCTGCTCAGACTAACCTCTGCTGTTCATCTCACCTTGTTGTCATGGAACATTGAGCAAGGAAGGAGAATGTGGACAGCTCCTCTTGGAGCCCTGCCTGAGACGCTGTTTGTGCCTCATTCTTTTTCACTTCTCACTTTCCCTCTGGTCTTTTCTGTTTTTGTTTTGTTTTTTTCAGCTGCTCGTCTGAAGGGTGGGGCGTTGGGGAGTCTCCCCCCTCGTGCCATGTGTGAAAAGAGGGATAAGGCGACCAGAATAAATCGGATTTTGTGTTTTACCACCAGACTCTTTCTCTGTCCCTGCCGTTCCTTCAAATATCAACCTCTGACAGATGACATAATTGTGAAGCACATGACTGGCTCCTGATTAATTCCCGCTGAGGTGGGGACGTTCACAATCACAGCAACATTTAATAACAAAGTGATCGGAAGTTATTTAATTTCAGTGAGAGTGACCATTCCTGATACAATGTGGTTGTGATGGGCTATGCAAAGTAAGTAACTTTAGACAAATGAGCAGCAAACCAATGTGTGTGTGTTAAAATATAAATAAATAATATAATATGCATATGTATAAATAAATAAATGTATAATAATAAATAAAATATAAATGATAAATTAATTAATACAAACAAAATAAATACTATAATAATAATAATAATGTATTATAACCCTATAATTTTATAACCCTCTGACGGAGTTTGATTCATGTACTGATAATCATTCATCATCTTCACATGATGTATTAAGGACTGTACAGATGCTTTCTCCTGAATGTTCATTTTCACAGGGGGAAGTCGTGGCCTAATGGTTAGAGAGTTGGACTCGTGATCCAAAGGTTGCGGGTTCGAGTCTCCGGCCGGCAGGGATTGTAGGTGGGGGGAGTGAATGTCCAGCGCTGTCTCCACCCTCAATACCACGACTGAGGTGCCCTTGAGCAAAGCACCAAACCCCCAACTGCTCCCCGGGCGCCGCAGCATAAATGGCTGCCCACTGCTCCGGGTGTGTGTTCACGGTGTGTGTGTGTTCACTGCTGTGTGTGTGCACATTGGATGGGTTAAATGCAGAGCACGAATTCCGAGTATGGGTCACCATACTTGGCTGAATGTCACTTCACTTCACTTCACTCACTTCACATTTTAGCAGCAATGAAAAATAAAATGGCATTTTGCATAAATTGGCAATACGTATCTCACATTTACAATCAGATTTTCAAAAGCTATGGCCAATTTCACAGCCCTCCAATAACGTTGGGCCATTCAGGAGTAGACACACCTGATAGTGACGGGACAGAGGCCTAATGAGCTGCCAACCTCCAGGGACAAAATCAATGTCAGTGTGAACGAGCATTAAAAAAGCATAGTGACCCTCCGAATAGCATTTATACCATTCAGCAATGAGTCATGTTTATGATGTAACCAGTCCAAAAAAATCAAAGTCACAAGTCATATATTGAGCGAGAATATTATAGAGGCCTAGCAAATACATAGCAATGCCCTGGAAACCACCCAGAACACCCTAGCAAACTGCATGTTCAGTCATTTTTAGATCATTTAAAAAAAAAAAAAAAAATTGGAGAGCCATGATTAAATCTGCTTGTCTTTTTTACAACCAGACTCTTTTTCCGTCTTCATATGTCCCCCTCTGACAGATGACATAATTGTGAATCACAACTCTGGCTTTTCTTCTCCTGGGTCCTATCCGAGCTGCTGTGGCGGCACAA
This sequence comes from Barbus barbus, assembly GCF_936440315.1. Classification (NCBI taxonomy): domain Eukaryota; kingdom Metazoa; phylum Chordata; class Actinopteri; order Cypriniformes; family Cyprinidae; genus Barbus; species Barbus barbus. The sequence goes on along the minus strand of NC_136748.1, from coordinate 11,958,888 downwards.
ATGCTTCCACTGCTACATAAAATATTGATTGCTCTTGTATATTTCTTAAATGTATATAAGCATATTTATTAGCTAAAAGGCACATGGAGGAGAGTCTAGGTGCTTGAAGTACCTCAGTAACCACCCCCTTTGGCTCGGGTCCTCGGTCGACTGTGCAGGGGGAATTGGCATGCATGGATAAGAGAGCAGCTCAACTGCAAGATGTTAGTCATGGGCTTCCAACATCCTAATCCAGGACCCACAGAGAGACGTGAACTAGTTCCTCAAAAGAACTGTTTTAGCTTCACATCTAGACCACAAAGATGGCAAACAACACACTGGGAATCTCTGGAAGAGCTGATAGCGATGTTAAAAACATGGGGGGGGGGGGGGGGGGGGTCATCAAATAAGATACAACAGTCAGTACGAGTTGAATCGTTTTCATAAAACATGGCAGGATATGATTAAATAAATATAAAATGGAAACTTTCCAGTTATATTGGAGTATTTGGAAGAGCAGATGTCATCTAAAAATGGTTTGGGTGTGCCAGATGAAATCTGCACCGGTGTCACTTGATGGCATGCGAGTTTTCTGTCAGGAGTTATGTACTTGGGCTGTTAAGTTACACACCCACAAAACACAGTTTTCCCCCTCCGGCAACAGAGGAACTGACTCAAACCTGTAGGGATGGTTCGCTAAAGCTTGAACTATGCTCATGATATATAATTCATAAGCTGTTCAAGTGTTTGTCACCAGTAATAATCTTGTGACTCGCCAAGAGTGTGAGATTCAGTTCAAATTAAATTAAATATTGACATCAACTGCTATGAGATATGGTTGGGTCAATGGCATAGTGAGAATGCAGTTCATAAAATTAATTTTAATATTTTAGTTTAGGCCAAAATGTCAGGTTAATTCAACTAAACCGATATTATAATAAATAAATAATGACATTTATGAAATTTATATATATATATATATATATATATATATATATATATATATATATATATATATATATATATATATATATATATATATATATATATATATATATGGCATAATCTTCTATTTTTATTTATTTAAAAAAATACATATTTTAACGAAAAGGCTTCACTGCTTATTAATATGAAAACATTTTGTACAGCAAATCACAGATAAGCAAACAAACAAATTAATTAATTTAAATAATTCATGACAGTGTTTAAAGGTCAGTAACTATAATGCACATAATATTGTAATAAACCGATAATTTGACCTTACAAGAAAATGTTTGTTCATGGCATTTGGGGCAACTCCATACAAACTTTATATTTATTAAATATAATAATAATGTTACTTTAAAAATATTTGAGATTTAAAGATTTGAAAACCTCTATATTTAAGATTTGAAAAAAAAAATATTATGATGCATACACTTACATTCAAGTTAATACTTTTTAATTAATATTTTAATTGGTTACACTTTATTTTGATAGTCCACTTTAGACATTTTGTAATTACACTAAATGATGCTGGGTTAAATACAACCCAGTGCAGGGTAAATATTGGACAGAACACATGCTGGGTTGTTTTCAACCAATAGTTGGGTTAAATGTTTATTTAACCCAGCATTTTTTCTCATTAATTTGCAACTACGTCTACTAACTCTCAGAGTAGACTGTTAGGGTTGGAAGAATAAATTGACATATACTTGCAAATTTTCTCATAGTCAGTATGTTGTATGTTGTGGACCCATCAAAATAAAGTGTTAGACGATATTAAGCAGACAGTCTACGAATACTCTAATGACTGCTAGTTGACATGTAGTTGCAAATTTTCCTACTCTTAATAGAATGTCTAAAGCGGACTATCGAAATAAAGTGTTACCTTTTACTTGAACCATTTCTTCAAAATGATAAATAAATAAATAAATAATGCTGGCAAATGTATTTAATAATAATATTAATGATGATAAAGGAATAATAAAAAAGAAAAGTAAAGTCATAGCCATAGTAAAGTCATAATATGAATTTAGATCTATAACTTATCTACTGTGTTGAGTTCCCTGCAGTAACCTTCTGCAAATGGCTTTGGAAGGAGAGTGAGGTTTGGTTCTAATTAGCATTTAATTAATGATGCATGCATATGCAAAGCAGCATTTAAACAACGCTGATTACCTCCTACCTATTCACAGGCCAACAGTCAAACATGTCTGACATGCGTCCGCCGCATGTAAACGCCTTACTGAAAGGTTAAGTCTTGAAGTTCATTAACACAAGAGTGACTTGTGCTCCTGGCCAGTGGCTGGTCCCTTGGGTATGTGAACAACAGCATTCTTATATATCTCCTTTTTTATTTTTTTTTAGTTTACAGCCATATGACAAAGATAATTGTACATTTGTAATCAGTCCTTTTTAACAGGAATATTCCCAAGTAATATGAAAACAGCTAAAGTTATTCCTATTTTTAAAAATGGAGATCGGCACTGTTTTTCCAACTACAGAACAATTTCTCTTCTTTCCCAGTTCTTGAAAATTTTAGAGAAAATATTTGTGCGCAGGCTTCATAATTTTATAGATAAACACAAATTATTGAGTGATCATCAGTATGGCTTTAGAACAAACAGGTTGACCTCAATGACCACAATGGCTGTGATGGAACTGGTAGAAGAGATTTCTTCTTCAGTTGATAATAATGAATATACAGTGGGGTGTTCTCAGATTTTAAAAAAAAGAAGCTTTTGACACTATTGATTATTAATGATGAAACTGGAGAGATATGGTATAAGAGGAAAAGCTTTTGCTTGGATAAAAAGTGACCTTGATGACAGATATCAATTTGTACAAATAAATAATGTTAAATCAGATTTAATGAAAGTTACTTGTGGTGTTCCGCAAGGTTTGGTGCTAGGCCCTAAGTTGTTTGTACTGTACATAAATTATATTTGTAAAGTGTCTAACGTATTAAAAATGGTTTTGTTTGCTGATGAAACATGTATATTGTTCCAGGAAATGTTTGGAACAGCTTCTGAATACAGTGGAAATCGAACGGATGGTTTTCAAAAGATGGTTTGATGATAACAGACTTTCACTGAATTGAAGTTTATAATATTTAGTAATCGACAAAGTAACAATAAAGTGAAAATAATGATTAACATCGAGGAAATAGAAAGTAAAATACATTTTTGGGTGTTATAATTGATCATAAATTATGTTGGAAATCACGTATATTAAACATGTAAAAACAAAGATGTCCAAATCCATTGCAATATTAAATAGAATAAAACATATTTTGAATGAAAAAACTTAATATATATTGTATTGTGTGCTCATAGTTCCATACATTACTAATTGTGTGGAGGTGTGGGGTCACACTTATAAATCCAATTTAAATTCATATATATATATATATATATATATATATATACACATATACATATATATATATATATACACATATATACACATATACATATATACACATATATATATATACATATATACACATATATATATACATATATATATACATATATACACATATATATATATACATATATACACATATATATATACACATATATACACATATATATATATATACACATATATATATATATACACATATATATATATACATATATACACATATATACATATATACACATATATATATATATACACATATATATATATATACACATATATATATATACATATATACACATATATATATATACATATATACACATATATATATATACATATATACACATATATATATATACATATATACATATATATATATATATATATATATATATATATATATATATATACATACATATATACACATATATATATATACACATATATACATATATATACATATATACAAAAGAAAGCTATTAGGATTGTTAAAACGTTGATTATTACGAACCAACAAATAAATTGTTTATTAATTTACATGCATTAAAATTTGCAGATTTAGTTGATTTATATACTGTACATCATAGTTAATGTACAAAGTTTATAATAATTTACTTCCAAATTGTATTCAGAGGCTGTTCAATATGGAGGACAAAACCTGCATAAATTAAATAAGAATGAATGAATGAATAAATATATTAATGAATAAATAGATAAATGTGATAATAGAAAAATAAATGAATAAACAATAAAATAAATATGATTAATTTGTAATAAAATTAATTTTTCCCCCCTTAATTTATTTTCTGCTTTTATACATTTATACATTTTTATTTTATTTTCTTTTTTCACTAATTATTTTTTAATGTATTTTATATTATTATACATTTATTTTTAGATTTATTCAGATCACTCTCCAGCTGATCTGCCACATCCCGTAGCAAACTGGACAATGAATTACTACTTGCCGCCATTTTCTTTGAAAACTCCCATCTCTATCGCTTAGCTGGCCTGACGATTCGACGCGTGAGCTCTCAGCCAATGATGCACTGAAGCTACACAAGGACCACCTTCCTCATTTCCATGTTACACACGTAAAAGTAAAAATAAATGAATAAATCTAAAAATAAATACATGTGGGAATAAATCATTCTAAAAAAATTCATGCATAAATATATAAATTAGTGAAAAAATAAAAGTTAATTAAATTTTTTTTTTATAAATGTATAAAAGCAGAAAATAAATGAAGGGGGGGAAAATTAATTTTATTACAAATTAATCATTTATTTTATCAAGTCATTTATTCATTTATTTATTTTCCTATTATCACATTTATCTATTTATTCATTAATATATTTATTTATTCATTCATTCATTTATTCATATTTAATTTATGCAGGTTTGGTCCTCCGTAGTTCAAAATAAGAAAAAGTCAGTATAATCTAAGAGGATTGCATGTGTTTAAAAAGGCAAGGCCAAGAACTAATGTAAAAAATAGGTGTTTATCTGTCAAAGGGGTAAATCTATGGAATAAATGTGATAAGGAATTAAAAGTAAGTAATTCACTTTGAAAATGTAAGAAAATGTATAAAAATTATATATAATTATATGACTCAGCATCAATAAATTGTGAATGTATTCAATATTAAATATTGAAATAATAGCTGGAATGTGTATTTTTGTTATGTTTGTTTTGAATTATGTATGCACATTTTGGGAAATGTTTTTTGTAATATTTTTTATTTTGCATTGTTTATCTTAGTGAAAAGTGTCGCCCATTCAGTTAACTATGTATAAAGGCTAGGCATAATAAGCAAGGTGTCAGCCTTGTGTCATGTGTCTTGTGTTTCCCGCCCTAATGTTTCCACATGTGGTTTGGATTTATTAAAGACTGTTGATTTGAGTTTCATCCTCGTCTCGTGTTCCTCCCCGATGTGTGCACCGTGACAGAAGACCAGACCTAAACAGTAAGCGGTGCCCATTCACCTCGTTTTGTTTTGTTTGTTTTTTGTTTGTTCCTCTCGTCATCCCGCCCTAGCCCACTATATTCGGCGTTGGAGTTCGACTGGATCGCCGCGACTGCCGCTAGTCTGCTTGCCGAGAGTCCCTCATTCCCTCCACCGTCCGCGGCTCACCCAACCCTGCCTGCAGTTTATGTGGCAAGCCCACCGGCCGCTGCTCACTTCAGCCCAGAGCACGTCCCGTGGATCCAGTCCACATTTCACGGCCAGGAGTGCCGTTCCATGTTCCCCGAAGACATGGGTTTTTAAGTCCTGTCCAGTCCTCAGGAACAGTTTTAAAGAATCTTGTCTTGTCGGTCTTGTCCAGGGAGCCATTCTGCTTCAGTTGTTGCGGATCTGGAAGCGGTTGCTGAGTCCACCCTGTGAGGGCTCCTGACTCTACGTCCAGCCCAAGGAGGGCTGTGGTGCTCCCATCATGCCCAGTAAGGACCTCAGCTTCCGAGCCTAGAAAAGGGTTCTGGCTGCAGTGGAACGAGGCCTCTTGTAGGCCTACTGAAGTGGCTTCCTGAGATCCCTGCACCGCCATGGCCTCCGGAGCTCCCTGCACCGCTATGGCCCCCAGAGCTCCCAGTTCCGCCATGACCTCCGATCTGTCTGCCCCCCCCCCCCCCCCCCCCCGGTGGTACTGTTATGGCGCGGGACGTGCCTTCTGGGAGGGGGGATTTATGTCAGTCTTGTGTCGTGTGTCTTGTGTTTCCCGCCCTCATGTTTCCATATTTCCCTTGGCATAAGTACTGGGAATCTGGGACTAAATACTAGAATCTATGATACTACTTTTACAGCCAATTTTATGCTATTCAATATGCTCTGATGGCGATGAATTCTGCTCATTTTGATCCTATGTGATATTTATGCACAAGCAATGACCTGTAATATAGACACACTTGTCTTTTATTGTTCAGAGGTGCAAGTAAATTTACCAGCATCACTGAGGCATTCATTAATGATCGCATGTGATGTAAGTCTACATTACCGGACATATTTATTACCACTTTTGTAAATGATTGTCTTTATTGCTCTTGTGATTATGGAAATACTCCCCCTCTTTGACTTGCAAAACCCATCAGTCTGCCTATTTATTATTTATGTCAAAGTTAAGGAATCTGACAAAATCATAATGGATACCCTCTGCCTTGTTTATTATATTGTATGCCGCATGAGAGTGGTTTGATAAATCCATGCCTGGCCTGTTTTCATCTTGTGGGCATTTTTGCCGTGCGGCTTGATTGAACTCAGCCCGGTCGGGCCATAACGCAGTCAGGGTAATGACAGCATAACGCCCGTCCTGAAATCTCATGCATGAAGGGCCCGTCGAGCCATACCTCAGCCTCGTGTCATTTGTTATCGTTAATCCTTACATTTATGGCTGCAAATATCTTATTAGGAGGCGTGCCCGAGGTATTTCACTTCGATTCTAGGCTCCATGACATATTGATTAGACAGCGAGGATTGCGTGAACAAGCCTGAGACCTTGACTTTGGACACCTGCAAGGTATGAATATGAGCGTCTGACTCATATTCAACATCCAGGATAATTTCCCTTTGAGGGGAATCAAGGCCAAGTTTGGCCTTTCAGACCCCAAGTAGGTACGGACGCGGGAGATGTAGAGTGAGCTGTGTCAGATGGATTACGTTTCCGTGTGGACATCCATCCTCATTTTGGTTCATAGAAAGCCGTTTTGGAAAATTTGATTCAGTCACTGGAAGACCAGGAACATGCATTAAGACAGTAATCTATTTTAAATTCACTATATGGCTCCAATATTATCATTTTGTTGTAACTTTATAACTTAGAAAATTCCATCATACAAATCAACATCCACCAAAATTGAGGACATGCATATTGACAACCTCAACCAGACTCACCAAATCAAAGCTTAACTCATTTTAACAAGACAGGACATGACATCCTCTCCTAAATGAAATTTAAACATGCCCATTAACTTCCACAGACTTACATTTAAATTATATAGGCAGTATTTAGACACGTATACAGAAAGTTGCCATTGGTGAAGTCAGCCTCACAAAGAGCACATTCACGCACTTGTGGTTAAACTATATGGTGATGTCAGAGGAAAATTAAAACGTCTCATGGCATTACCAGTATATTACAGTCATATTTCAAATCCAGAGGTGATTCATGGAGAAAGAGAGAACAGCGTTCATACCACTCAGCAAAGTCATGTTTATGATGTAACTGGATGGCACAGGAAATCCCCCATCAAGTGAAGTTTAAAGTATTTACTGCTATGAAGGTTTGTTAAACTTGGAAACATTTAAAACTTTATTCTGTTTTAGTGATGCTTGCTTAAAGATGTAAACTTCTGTGTGTAACTTAAACAGTACCATTTGTGCTATGGATATGAATGATTCCCAAAATTTAGCAATTTATTGCAGAGACTGAAGTATGTGTTATATTCATTTACAGTAATAGCAACTGGACTTAGCATAGAGATGTGAGAAGCACTGCTCGCACAGAAGTCATTTTCAAACCAACCAGATTTTTGTTGCTCAACAGTGAATTCATGTGAGCAATTTGCAAATGAGAAAAACTTGCCTTTGGTAGCTTTCACCCTCATGCGAGACTCCTGGATGTGCAGACTCCTTTTAAAATGACTGGATTTTGCACGTGAAATTTCACAGAGCAATTGTAGCCTAAATGTGACTTCAATTTAAGGCAAAAATGGCAATAAATAAATTAATTAATGCATAAATAAATAATTTACACTGAAGGAGCCATAAGCTGCTACCCCAACTCCTTAGTATTTTTGTCCTTTTTCCCTTAAAACATTGCAATATTAGGACATTTTCAGATGTATTTCAAGTAAAAAAACAGGACCAATGCACAGCAGTAAGACAAAATACACTTATAAAAGATTCTCTTGAAAACCATGTCTTAAAAAATTTATTTACACTGAAGGAGCCATACTCTGCAACAAAATCCTAATCTTTAGTATCGTTGTCCTTTTTCCCCCAAATGAACATATTTCATAAAACTTTAACAAGACAAATTTACTTGCAAATACTTCTTAATTAATCTTTTTCTCAGTAAAAATATCTAAGGGGAAAAAAAGCCACTTTAAAACGGTACAATATTAGGACTCGTTTTCAGATGTATTTCAAGTAAAAAAAAACTTGCCAATGTACAGCAGTAGGACAAAATACATAATATACAAGATAAATACAAGATACTCTTGAAAACAAACCTTAATATTGCAGTGTTGCTTCTCACTTTTATTTAAAGAATTTTTTTTTTTTTTTGGAAAACACATCAAATAAGACTTATTAAACAAAAATAAAGACTCACATTTTTCATTGTATTATTAGTGAGTCCAGAATATCATTAAGACTTGGGGATTGTATTTATTTATTTTTATTTTTTTGACTTGGGCCAGAACATAAAACCTACTAATACCAGGCTAATAACCACACAGATATTCACCAAATCCCACCTAGAACACCTTAGCAACTGCATAGCAAAGGCCTGACAACAACCAAGAAACCCCAAATTAGGAATGAGAAATCATTCCTAATTTGGATTGTTGCACCCTACGTAATCATCTGAAAATAATCATTGCACCTATGTAAGTACTTCTTTCCACAGCTACACCTACAGTATTTCTTATGGCAATAACAAAAAGCTTTTAATTAATCCTCTGTTAGACTGATCATATATAAATAAATTACCTGGTTGAGATGTCAGTAAGATTAATGGAACGACCAACAGACATACTATTTATGTAAATTGCATTATTACTCTCAGTAAACTCAAGACCTCTCTAATGGGTTTTGTTCACCTTTCAGGCAGGGAGCCACAGCACCCAGAGAATAGAGATCAAATGGGCCGGGGGTTATTTCATATCAGGATCTGGACCTTGGAGTCTTTAGCCTTCCTGTGCACTGAGGTGGTAAATTACAGGGACAGGTACAGGCCGGTTTACTGCTTTGTTTCCAGTCAAGCCGGTTTCCAAACACAGTGTCACAGGGACTGCTTTAAAAAGGCATTTAATATAAATGATCTGGCATTGATTGTGATGGATTGGCTATGCAGAGACACCTTGCCTTCAAGGGCACAGAGAGATAAGCCATCATCCTGGCCTGTAGCATCCCAGTAGGTGTTTTGTGAGTTCAATGTCACCTGTACCTTTAATAATGTACCATACGGTACTAAGCGATATGACAACAGGTTCTTACCCCCAAAGCATCAAATACTAGCTTTAATAGGTGTCCTTTAACATCTTTATAGTGATATGTACAGTCACCCTATTACTTTCAATGAGAAACCTTTGACGTCAATACATTTTGTCCTTATGGAAGTAATTTTTCACAATATCCTGACAATTTTAATCTAAAATGTGTCCGCGCATTTTTACTCATTTAATGAGCAGCTAATGCATTTGAAAAAGCAGAGGCGATAATACTTTGGGATATAACTTACAAATTGGATTCTGATTTAAGCTGGTGTTTTGTCAGGGACAGGATTTAGTTGTCAGTTTAGTTGGCCAACTAGAAAAGAACCTAGTGTGGTGATTTGCACACAGAATAGACCACTGGAAGTACATTTGGACCTTCAGACATTTGCACTTCATCAAACAGGTCAGTCTTTGATGTTTTGACCCCTGTTGGTCAAAAGGAATGAATGGAACACAAATGTTTGTGTGATCATAGATTTTGTCGGCCAAACAAACTATGAAGCTTTGTCTGATAACTCATATTGTCTGAGTAGGTCTTACACATCAAAACCACTGAAAAGGTGCGTTATTATGAAATACGGACGTGCTACATACACCATGTTTGCCTGTGTCATGTGACTTGCAGCGATCACTGCCATTCCACACCAGAATCTCACTGAAAATAGTTGGTCATCTAGACACTTTTCATTTATGAATATTGAGAATTTAGACATATCACTGTCATATACTGACAGTCATATACTGTTTTGTCTACAAAAGAGTAAAAAAGTAGTCATATTCATATACAGAGTGATACTTAATGAATGCAGAACATCTACATAACTTTTATTATTTCCCAACATTCTATCATTTGTACTTTGTCAGATACAGGAACAGCTGTTTACATGACAGAATTAAATTATTACACAATTGTTACAGTATTACAAGGGTGTCAATGTTTTAGCCTAAGGGGCATTTATATCTCTGCAGTGCTTTATAGGAGTGGGAACAAGTTGTATATCAGCAAACTAAGATCCTTTGTATGTATGCAACAGATGAACTAAACTATTCAGAATTGATCACTGAATGTTTGAGTACGAGTAACTAACTCATAACGATTTACTGATCAAACATGGGCTTATTTCTCACAAAGAGTGAAAGAACAACAAACATAAACAATCCCAAGAAAGCGCCCTTAACTTTCAGGTCACTTTGGCTGACCCTCAGTTGTACTAGCAGTATTGCTGAAGTATGATCTTTTTCTGTTTTTTGGCTCCAGTGTGCTGAATTTCAATAAACACAGCAAAGTGACCTGGCAGGACAAACCTGCAGACAGCGTAATAAGGCTCTGTTAGGATTAATGAGCTACCCACGGCATTATTTGTTATGTTATATATCTTATTGATTGCGTTGTCTTTGATCTTGCATGGTCTTTCTCACCGAGCTCAGGAAGGGTTTGCGTTCTTGGTAGACACAGAAGGTTGAGTGGGCAAAACATGATCTCCTTGAGGGCACCAGGGCAAGACATTTGTTTAGTACATTAAGAAAGTGACAAAAGGCGGCATCATAAATGCTCCTGCAGTGTTCCAATTAAAATGAGCGAGGGTGTTTGTGAAGTGTAAATGAGGAATAAGTTGTGTTTTCCATTATATTGTAATGAAAAGTCAATAATAACGATTTACTTAGCAGGGGGAAGTTCATAATGTGATTAAAAAAAGCATGCAGCTTTGGATCAGCAGGCAAAAATAACAAGCAAATGTTACATGCAATAAGAAAGGTTCTGGTTTTACATAACCATGAATCCAGTTGTTGCAAGTGACAAACAAATGTGATCTTTTCAGTATTCGTACATGGTTCTAGCACACAAATATTTTTACACATTTGCATAGTCATTGACATATAATATCATACATCATAACAGCATTTACAACACAAACCCTATGAAAGGTCAGTCTAGAAAGGTTCGGACCAGTTCACTTGTAAAAAATCTCTGAAGGTCAATAGTCCCCAAACATACAAAAAAAAGTGTTAAATTCAACCATCTAAGAACCAACCTGGTCAAGTTAAATAAATCTTGTTGCACTCCAAAAAAAAAAAAAAATAGTCCAATGATTGATTATCATTCAACTTGCTTACCAGCATGGTCAGTGCAATCGCAAATGACATGTCACAAACAAGAACTGTCAAACAATTAAAATCTGTAAATGGCACAGATGGGTTAGTAATAGCTGATTGGCTGAGAGCCTGGTCTCAAAAGCTCACAGAAAATTAGCTAAATTTAAAGGGATAGTTTACCTTAAACATAATTAGCTTCATGTTGTTCCAAACCATTTTTCTTTTGTGGAACACAAAAAAATCCCCCCACACAATTATTACAAAGCTGAACTGAAACGTTAAGCTTCAAAACGAAGATAAATCTATCATAATAGTAGTCCAAATGACTTCAACGCCATTAAATACAGTTCTTCTGAAGCCATATGGTAAGTTTGCCTAAGAAACAGATCAAAATTTAAATTTAAGTTTCAAAAAGCTTGACATCAGCCCCTGCTCTAACAGAAGACAGAAGAAGGTATGATTAGCTAATGAAGGATTCCTTTTAGTCAAATATTTTCAACAAATCTACAGCTCCAGTTTACACAACCACCTTGAATGGTTTGCTTTGTTATTCACAGAAGCAAAAAAAAAGTCATACAGGTTTGGAACAACATAAGGGTGAGTAAATGATGACAGGATTTCCATTTTTGGGCGAACTTGTACCTTTAAACTCTTGACTCAGTTGACTAGATAATGAGATGTTTGTTTGACGCTGAAATGCTGTGCAGTCTCAATTCCTACAGAGATTGCTCATATTGGACTGGATTGAAAATGTGCAACACTTTAAACCGTCACAGTAGCTAGTCATGATAAGGAAAATCCTTCTTTTGAGAGATTTTCCAAAGATCGACATCATAAAGTAAAGAGCTTTCAACCCAAATTCACTGAAGTAAAGTGAATCAGGGAGAAAATAAGACTGAGAAGCCTGGTAAAGAAAGAGAGAGGAAAAGAAAGAGCTGAAGCGGGAAAACAATGCAAACGAGCATATGAATATTAATGAGGAAACAAAGGCCTTTTGAATGCCTGTATTCCAGTAGTGTATTTATGATGAATGAGGGCCTCAGTGCAGTGTGTCAAGGTCTCCTGACCGACAAATAGCAGGCTAATGACAAATCTCTAAAACATATGTTAATAAAGCTCTTACAATGCATTGCAATCTCTGACCTTTGGGATATAACCCTAAAGGGCAACACGAGAGATGCTAAATTCCAAAAACTAACTGCAATTTATTACAATGAATACATATTTGATGTGGGTTATCACTGAGCACTGGGTAATCAAACACCAAGATGTTACAAACATCTTATTTTGCAATGTAATGTAAATCTGATGATTTGTTGCTCAATGAATTGCTTATTTGAATAATATCTGACTAATATCTCTTAAAATCCACACATAACTGCCCACAGTTCCTTAGGGTAACATGCTGCTTTTCTGTGTAATGTAGCCAAGCTGACTGTTGTTAGCCAAGAAAGCGAAGCAGCAATTGCATATAAATTAGATAAAAATCTTAATAAATAATATAATAAACTAAAATAATAATGATTAACTGTAAACTATTGTTAATGCAGGTAATATTGTTAATGTCATTTTCTTTTTGGTCATTAGAGATGCACTCAAATTTGACTGAGGGCAGCTTTAAAGACTAAATTACAACCTTGCTACCCTAAACAAATCAGTTTTTGCTCAAATCAGATTCTTAAGCTTTCCTCACTGTCTTCACACCTTCATTACCAACTTACTTAAGATCCAGGCCATCATTACCCTGCTAAAGCCTAGAAAAAGTTCTCACCTCAACCCAACACCCAAAATCCCTGTCAGATATTCTTCATTACCTTTAGCCCCAGGCTGAAGTGAGAGATACTTGAGACTTAGCAGTGGCATACTGTGGGGTCACACTAGATCTGGGCAAACAGAGTTTGACAAGGACCTCAATTTCTCTTCTCGCAAATGCATTTTTTCCTCAAAACAAGGGCTACTCATGAAGCATGGACAATTACTCTTACTTTTTTTAAAATAAGACAACATTCACCAAGAATTCCACTTTTTAGAAGTCCTTTAATGTGCTTTGCCTTCTGGTTCCATGGATTTGTTGTTTTACCACCAGTCCAGCTAACAAATAACCGCAGATAAAACAAAATCTCACTGTGGATGACAGAGACGAAGTGAAAGAAAATACATTGATGACCTCAGGGTTATACATCACTTTCTGCCCTCTCTTCAGACATCAGATCAGCCAAGACATTTATTCCGTTCCAGATCAGCACATTCATCTCCTACTTTCAACATCTTGCTGCTTCCTCTGACCTTCTCCAATACCTTTCTTCTGGATGCTTAGAATTATAAGTTGGCATTTAGTCAAATACCATCCAACTTTTTTTGCCCAGAACAATCTGCTTAACCTCAGAAATCTGGGTTCAATACTGGCTGCTCAACCAAAACTGCTTTTCACTCTTAGTGACTGAAGCATTTACAACAGTCTTGCTTTCATTTTGATTCTCCTAGATCTATCCACATCATTTGGCATTGAAATGCTGCCTCAATCCCACTGGGATTCTCACTTGGTCCACCGCCGTTCATCACTTGCTTGTTGTAAATGTCATGAAAAAATACAACTACATTTATGAGACTTGAATTTACATCTCTTTTGTTTAGTTTTTTTAGCAAGATTCTTAAATCGGGCCTAATTTCACAATTAGATGATTGCATCTGTACTTTAAATGCGTTTTCCCACTCATAACATACATACCATTGTTTCATTGATTTGCATTAAGTTATCTTGCTACTCTCTTCACACAAAATATTCTTCTCCAAATCAAGAAATGTCCTGTACCATCATGAAACTATGTTAAACATTTTCTGTTTGCTGACGTTATGGAGCAGAGTGTTAGTTACTACCAGTGTTGGGGAGTAACTAGTTACATGTTAGATTATATTAGATTCAACTTTATTGTCATTTATGCAGAGTACAAGTACAGAGCTAATGAAATGCAGTCATGTAACGGAATTACGTAATTTAATTACAAAATCAATGTAATTGTAATCAGTTACAGTTACTGAAACAAAATGTAATTCAATTACAGTTGTGAAAATTTTAAGAATTACAAAGGGGGTTACATCTCCCACATACAGATTTAATTGATTTATTTCATAAATTGCATTGACTGCTCTAAAATATGAGACACCATTGTTTCAGGAGTTTAGGACATATGTTTATTCAGTAACTGTTATTTCCTATTTGGATTAATGTATTTGCTTTATTTTTTATGATTAACTTTTTTTTCTAAGCTATTGTAAGATGCCAGTGTTTCCTGTCATAACTATGCAAAGATTTGATATAAAAAGCATTAGCATAGCTATTAAACTATTTCTTGTTATGGTTTTAAATCTTTATTTAATCTCAGAGTGATCTCAAAGTAAGTCTGATTTTGTGGTGGCTGTGCTTTAAAATTAAATTATTATAAACTTAATACAAGTGATGAAGGATTTTGAAAGTCTGACAGTGTTGAGTACTACTGTAAGGTTAACCCTGCCTGGTTTACATGTTTTAAAAAGATTTAAAAATGACATTAGAAATTTAGAAAGGTAATCGAAAAGTAATCAAATGTAATCAGTTACATTACTTTAATAAAGTAATTGAAAAGTTACACTACATATATTACATTTTAAATAGGGTAACTTGTAATCTGTGATCTATTACATTTCCAAAGTAACCTTCCCAACACTGGTTACTACTCTCTAGAAAAGCCCTCTGACCGAGGTGTTTATAATCTGTTATTCAATTTTCTACTGTAATTTACTTCCAACTCATATGGATGTTTTTTCCTTCCCTTCCAAGCCTTGATCTCTGATTGCATGTGGTAGTTAGGTTTAATGAGCTGATTCTAGTGCAGAGAGCTAATTTTGTTAATATAAATGGACCTATTAATATACAGTACGTAATGGTTTGTTGAACATTATGTTCTCAGTGCATACCTCTTCTGAACAAGCATAACTGGCATTGATTATGAATTTAATCTCATTATATGCAGTACAAACTGGAATTTGTTTATCTGTATAGTATGTAGCACTATACTATAAGGCCCTGTCCACACGAAACGTGGTTATTTTCAAAACGCAGCTTTTTCTATGTGGTTTCTCCATTCCTCCACACGCAAATGCAGCACCAGGTCACTGAAACCGAACATTTTTGAAAACTCCTGCCAGGGTGAATATTTTCAAAAACTCTGGTTGCAGTGTTATCGTGTAGACAACGAAACCAAAAATGTTGGCTTGTGACAATGGAGCATGCGCTGTTATCTCCGCCTGCTGGAAACTTTTTCATGCTTCTGATTGGCCAACATGGCTTTACGGTTGAGATTATATTGCCACCTGATGGTTTGGCATGCTCTTGACAGTGCTTCATAGTATGCTTTTGCGTTTTCATGTGGATGGAGATTTTTTTTTTAAACGGAAGAAGGAAAAAATACCCGTGTACGTGTGGACATGACATAAGGCTCTAGTTCCTTTTTTTAAATGTCATACATACGTTTATATTGCAGATTTGCTGCATTCAGTTTTTTTTTTGTTTTTTTTTAATCATCAAAACTGTATGCACTGTCTTGCTAAAGTAAATTTCACATAACATTGTATGACTCACTCAGCCAATACCCTATTAAAAGATAAAAGACTCGGTTCAGTGTAATCTTTGTATACTAATGTCTCTAAATCTAAACATTATCTGATTATTTTGACTAAAAATTATATCTGCTCTCAACAGATGGTAATATGCTGCCTATAATTAGCAAACACATGGCTAGGATCGCTCTATTTCTGCAAAGTAAAACTGACATATTTCGTATGTAGGAGCCAAAAACTAACATGAATCTGGCAATAGAGAAATAAGCTTGGCAGGGGCGTCTGTAGCAGTAGTGAGCTTCTATTTGTTACTTCAGCTGTCTCTGTATCCTCCACTTGTTACAATGATAATTTCAGGGAAGCTTACATATGAAGCATGTACAAATATATTTTACACATATATACACACACATACACATTACACATATATATACAGTTATGGCCAAAAATATTGGCACAAAGAATGATCAAAGGCTTTGAAAGGGGTGCCAATAATTGTGTCCAACGTGTATTTGAGAAAAACATTTATTTCATAATGATATTTCCCCCATTTAAAATTCTTATTATCCAATGAAATGTTAGATTTTTTTTTTTTTTTTTTTAAATAAAGGATCAAAAGGATTAACAATGCAGATTAATTTTCACAGCCTTCTTTGATCATATTTATCAAGGGTGCCGATATTTTTGGCCATATATATATATATATATATATATATATATTAGGGGTGGCACGGTACACAGATGTCACGGTTCGGTACGTACCTCGGTTCGAGTGCCACGGTTCGATACGATTTCAGTACAACGGGGGAAAAAAAAGAAATCTACTATGCTCAGTTTCTTTTCATTTATTTTGAACAGACAGTAGTGCAAATTTAAAAAAAAAAATCCACCTAGATGTGAAAATACTAAATATTATTACATTTTATATATATAAAATATGTTTTGTTTTCATTGTGAGTGTACACAAATAAAAGCAGACCTTTATACAGTGATTATTAATAAGACAATAAGTGTTTAAAGTTGATTCTGCTGGTATAAGGAAACAGTTTATGTGATCGCGCCGGAGCGGTTCCAGCATTGCTAACTTGACAGCGCAGTTGGTACTTTATCAAAATAAAATGCAGTGAGCCAAACATCAGCGCACCCGCCTCTGTGTCACCGTTGGAACGCGACTGAAGTACAAAGCCTATAATTTGCATAATAAATAATAGTTTAGCATTCAGATACGTTACATCGCAAATATGGAAATATTATGGAATATTTGGATTTGTGACGAATGAGAGAGGTAGGATACACGAGCACAAAGCTCCATTTCGCAAACAGTTGAGTGCGCAAGCCTTTAAAGTATACTCCTTTGTCAGTCTATGTGAGAGATGCGTTCAGAATCAGCACATGGTCATTTGTCTATAGTGGGCTTTGTCGTCAAGTGCGCTACTCTAACTGTGCGTATACACCGCCGCCGGCAAGAGCATCAAAATTCACTCTGGCCGCCCTGCCAGCGATGCTGTAGAAAGATTCGTTGACGCTCTGACGATCAAACGCTTGGTCTTGTATTTAAAGGAGCCGCAAAGGAAACAAGCAGGTTGATCTTGTGCAGACTGACCACAAGTAGGATATAAGTTAACCTCATGAAATATTTTAATTGTGAAAGTAAGAAATTGATCAATGGAAAGAACTTAATTATAGTTACATGTTTGCTAACAAAATAAACCAATAAAAGCCATTTGTGTGGTATGTTTTGTGTTCATCGTTAAGTGCTAAGTTGGTCTAATTTCAACATGCAGTTTATAGGAGACGTTTACTAACCTAGGTCTTTAATTAATATTAACATTAATTTTTGCGCAACCTACATTCCAAACTGTCGTGGTTGAAGTGTAGCCTAGATGCAATTGGGCAAATCGGTGTTGTTTTGAGCAAATGAATTGCATTTCCGCTGAAAAACAAGCGTTCTAGCGTGAAAATGCTTGGGAACTAATGTGGTCGGAACCAATGTTTACAGGACTGCGTTCTCTGGAACCCTCCCAAGTGGAGGACTTCTACATTCCGATTGGTTGCTGCCCAACTGCGTCATAGCTCATTATCATAAAGTTGACCTGACTTCAACTCTCCTCGACGCTCTCACCGTCCAAGACAAGCCACTCTCACCAGAACTCGCCGCCGGCTCACATTGAAAATGAATTACTTCCGGCCACTTTGACACTTTCGCCGACGGCGGTGTGAACGCACGGTAAGGCTAGAAGGGATACGTATGGCGCTACATGGCATTCGTTGTTCTTCTACTGGCGGTTATCAAACAGCGTTGCATTACTGCGGGCGCCCCCTTCTGGATCGGCGGTGAATTGCCTGTATTCGTCGTAAGGCCTCATGCACCTAACCGAGATGTGGTTCGGCACAAATACATGTACCATGCCACCCCTTATACAAATATATATAAAATTATATATAATATTTCTATTTTATGTATTAGCATGCCATTTCTCTGCCAGAATAAGCTATAATATTCACTAGATTTAATGTCTAGTCTTGTCTATCAGGGACAGAAGACAAAGTAGTTTATAAAAAGTACCTGTATGCAAAAATAATTCCCAGTACTATGAAAGCAGAAATCCTGGTACTACATACCAATGAGTATCAGTTCATTTCAACCTGTCTCATACTACTGCATTCTTTTTTATTATTATTTATGACACATACTCTTAAATCTAAATTCACTAATTCATTAGTCTGTGTGTATTTAATTATTATTATTTTTAAGTTGTGTTTAAAGTTGCGGTGTAATACGTGCTCCTATCCCAGGTCAATATGTAAAGAGAACTGTGAGCAATCCATCCATAAGTTTATTTACCCAGAAAGTGTAGACACTGTGCCCTCTGTGACACTATCAAAACATTGCTCTGTTGTTTTGACATCCCACACAGCAACAGTGGCTCAACCAATGACGTGAGTTTGGGGAGGGTCAATCTGACCAATGGCAGGCATGGGGAAATCTTACAGAAACCTGTTTGAAAACAATTCCATTTGGTGACAGAAATTACTCACTTCAGTTACACCGTAAGTAACTCATTAAGGTACAGTTTACTTTAGATAATTTAAAGACACCTTTCTGGATTTAAACACAGCCCCAACCAATTACATTAGACACACATGGTCAACTCTAACAAGCACTCAGAGTGCACCTGCTCCAGGTGATTTGACACCTCTGGGTATCACACTTCTCTGAATAGCCTCCCATGAGGCAGAGTCCAGAGTAAGGTGCAATGTAAGGCAGAAATAGAGAGGACGCAAAAGGAAATGAGAGAACTCCACCTCTAATTGTTCGTGACACACGACACTTACTGTGAGACTGTGAGTCAAAAACCAGGACAGGAGGAAGCGATCTGGCCACAAGCAGTCTTTTATCTTTAGTTAATGACTGAACAAATATGCTGTGCCTTCACGCTCCCCTCTTTTGTGGGTGTGGTTACCCCTCTGGGTCACCATGTAGCTCTGTACTAGCATCCTTGCACAAAAGCCCAATATTTGCTTGACTAGCGGGGCCTCTGGACCCTTGAGGAAATAAGCACGAGGGGCAGGGAAGGAAGGGGGTGTGAGGGTGGGGATGGGGGATTTAACTCTGTCAGATACCAACAGGAACAGATGGAGCTTGATAAATCCTGAAAGGAAGGCATTACCTGCCCAAGTCACCAAGCAGCCACAATTATCACAGGGCTTTGGGTTCATTGTCAATCAGAATGGCAGTTAAAGAGAAGCAGCAGCTGGGGCAGATGGTGGGGGAGCAGCCATGGTCCGGTCCTTAGAAAATCTCTCGCTCTTTTTCTTTGTCTCTCGTACTAAGTCTCAGAGATCCTCGGTGCACTACTGTTGATTACAAAAGAGATTTTGGGATACTCATCCATGGAGACGGTGAGGCATAGAGAAGCTGAATGAACCCGATTGGCCCGTGCTGTGTCATGTTAATTAAATGATGTTTGATATTCATGAGAACCCTATGCATATTGATCATTCTGATCTCATTTATACATTACCCAAGGCTGTAACCACCATATTCAAATTCAGATTAGTGTTTGACCGATATGGGTTCTTTTGGTGCTTGATTATTAAATTATTGCATGTAGTCCCCCTAATTCTAAATGTGTGATTTCAACCATGCATTTGTCCACCTTGACTGCAAAGAACTAAAAAAAAAAGTAATAGTCTTAAGTGAATAGTATCCTAGTGTAGCTAAATACCAACATGTTTACCTGTTTTGCATTTGAAGAAAACCACAGTGTCAAAGTTCATTTGGTTCTTTGCCAGGCCATGTCACATGCTAGGAGTAGAAAATGACTTCTTAGTCTAATAATAATTGAGACTTGTAGGTACTTGCACTAGTTTTCATTTATGTTGTTTTTAGAAACTCAAAGTTGTTTGTTCATTTGTTCTCCCTCTGTAGATGAACTTACACAAGTCGACTATTCTTACCCAAGTAAGATCACGAACACAGTGCTATTAAAATGTGTACCAAACCCTCATCCAATTCCCAGAAACTCTACACCAGCTTTCCACTTGATTGCCCATATGTAAAGTAGCATACTGTAGATGTAACTCTGGCTCGCTCAAGGACAGTTGCTGAGTTTGTCTCCCAGTTTCCAGGCAGACTCCTTCTCCTTCAGTCTCTGCCAAAGCACACCAGCGCATTTCACTTTCAGCGACTACTGCCATTCATCACGGGGCAGGGGGTACAAGTGGGTCTGGATCCCCTCCTCCCTCTTCTCATGGCTGGGAGCACAGTGTTGCATGGACCCCTTCACTCCCTGCGGTCTCCACGCTCCTATCCACGACTTTCCACAATGGACCCTGACTTCATTATGGAGGCCTGGCTTTCTCTCGGTCTCCCGGCAAAGGCATCATTCCTCCTACTTTGTTACGCCACTCTCGGACTTTGTGTCTGGGACCAGCTGATAGCGAGGTCAGGCCCATCCATCTGCCAGGGCTGGGAGCCGTGATGTAGAGAGAGGAGCAGAGGTCCTCATTCAGCAACAATTCCCATTAACAATGCTAACAGAGTCCCGGCAAGGCCGGAGGAGGGGACGGGACGGGGGGTACAAGGAGGGAGGATGGTTGTCACTAGGCAGAGAACAAGACTGCAGTGATTCGATAGGTTTGCGGGACTGGGCGTTGAGTGAGTCCTCAAGAGTCTTGGATGGTTATTGATTTTCTTCACTTGTGTTTGCTGCCAGCTCGTGAAGTTATGTACATGTGCAGAGCTACTTGTGGGGAAATGGAGAGTAGACCTATTGGGGGTGGGATGGTAGCTGCAATCTGAGAACATACATATTTTCCCTTAAGTTATTATGATTAAAGAAATGCAGGTGTTTCATCTTACCTGCTGCAAATTATTGCAGAATTGTCAGAGTGAAGTGAGGTAAACAGATGTTATTTTAGTCTTGTTCTGTTGTGATTGGCAGGATTATGTGGACACGGTCTTCCTAAACTTTCATTTGAAACTCCATCAGGTTTTCTGCACCTGGCAAAACACTATTTCTGAAAGTTTAACAGGCACCTGTATTATTCATCACTGGTTCTTACCTGGTCTACATTTTATAGCCCGAGGCACAAAAACTCATTTATACACCTAGGTCACATAATCCATGAAGCTTAAACTGGTACGCATGGTGCCCAACCCTTGGATTTAAGCCAGAAGTGCTTTTCCCTCTCTCCTTTTGAAGACTCACTGTTTTGCATTTGAAGAAAACCACAGTGTCAAAGTTCATTTGGTTCTTTGCCAGGCCATGTCACATGCTAGGAGTAGAAAATGACTTCTTAGTCTAATAATCACCTAGCAGCACTGAGTCACCAAAATATACGCACATACATGCAGACACGTACGCAGTCTGACAAACACAGACAGAGGCTTGTGTTGTGTCTCCTTCCCACTCACTCACACACACTCACACAGGATACCCACGGCGAGTGCTGATAATGTAGCAGACATCTGAATAGTGGAGTCTGCTCCCTATTACCCACACAGCACTGCAATCATTTGCATGTGAAAGAGACAGTCGCCAAGTGTTTAATGTGTCATCTAAAGCGGATGGATTTTGACTTCAATTTTAAAAGAGTTTCTACGAGATATGTGAATATGACTTTTATTTTAAAATGTCTTGTTTTTGAATTGTCCGGTATGTTTCCTAAAACTTATAATCATATTATTTTTTATGTTAAAGCGCCAATTAGATTTTTTTACCATTTACCCAAAGTTTATTCGATTAAAAAAAGCAACTCGTCGCGAATTCCATCATTATCAGCATAGTTTAACGAGTCAGTGTTCCCAAAACCACAGTTCCAATGAACATTCGCAAACAGCATCGTAAAGTTGTGTAGTTGGAATGACAGCTCTCAACCTGTGGTTAGAAGCATAGTTTCTTGTTTGTATATGGACTTTATACAACCTTATCTTGAGCAAAATAAGCAAGCTTACGTTCAGTACAATTTGTATCCTTTATTTCTAATATATGACAATTTCATTTACATCTTAGTTTGTAAAGAGATTTAAAGCGCCGTTTTTGAAGAGTGTGAATGTGCATATTATATAATTTTATATATATTACCAAAATATCAGTTGTTCATATGGTTTTATTTTATTATTTATTATTTTATTTTACTTTATTTCTTCAGGTTAATCTTTGATTTGCAAGCTAACAGCTTATTTATTTCCTTTAAGAAAGCATGTTGACTTCCATATTTTAAAGTCATCTGTTTGGACATCTACTTGTCAGACTTTTGTTCCCCGCTTTACTCAAACCAATGTATTTCTATCTTATTTAAATGTAAAGAACACCCACTGAAGTCATTTCTTATGTCTGTTTGAGAACATTTAAATGATCCCATATGTGCAGGTAAATTAGTAAATGGTGAATGCTAAGAATGATTGTGGTTTTGTCCTATCAGAGCCAACCTGTCAGAATAGTAATTGACAGCCTAAGTGGGTCAGCTGAGAGGCCAGCCCCTGTTAATTTATATTCCAAGACACGCCATGCATATTCATGAGCTCCTGCTGTTTTGTCTATCACCGAGCATCATACTTACTGCATAATTGTATTTGGAAACCGAAGAGCTGTCTGAGTGGTCACACCAATTCAAACGCCACTGTATTATTTCATTAATTCCAACTGGAGAGAGAAAATAGACACTTGTGGCAAATGAGAAAAGAGAAATAGTCAACATTAGTCATACCTGCACTGACTGCAATTATGAACAGGCAGAAATCAGTTGTCAGATGTTCAAGAAATAGGCAAGGACCTGAAACATGTGCACAAAGAAATGTGGGATATATATTTGGATTTTTCTACAGAAAAAAGGGCCAATATATGCTACATAATGCCATAATAATCTGATCCACACCAAAAATGTTGTTATTATGTCACCAGAATGGTATGCACAATCATAAAGCTGCCATCTTCATACCTTACAAAGCAATGCTAATATTTTTCATGCCTGTTCCTTTTGTTTACAAAGTAATTTCAAAGGCATATTTTGCAGCAAACCTAAATGTTGTTGGTGTAAAAGGCTGCATACCTTTGCCATCAGAGGGTAATTGTGTAATTATGGCTATTTTGGCTCTGCAAACATACATTAATTTCCATTCATTAGGCCGTGTGGTTCTTCCCAATGACACACAGGCTGATGTAAGCCTGTATGACGCATGTTGTTCATTGTTCTGTGGAGATTTTGTATTGATTTCTTTTGATGGTGTATATGAAAAACAGTTCAATCTCAGTTACATTCAAATCATGCGGGCGAGAAATTCTTAAATTTAAGGGAATTTCCCAGCCTGAGCCACAATAAACACAGTAACTCACCGCAAACAACAGCTTTTGAGATTAAAACCGGTCACAACAGCTCACTGCTGGGCAGATTATGAATATCAAACTGCATATTCAGGAATGTGTTGATGTACTGTCAGCTACCGGCAGACTGAAAAATCCCCGCTGTCTTCCTAAATGAGAGTTTTCTGCATATATTCTTCTGTAATGGATTTTTTTCCAGGAGCTTTAACACAGGGAAGCAGTGGAAATTATTCACTGTAATGATGTCCAGGTGAAGGCTGTCATCAAATTAACTCAGTGTAGACACGGGGTGAGTGTGTGTTTGTACATGAATTAATTAAATTGTGTTTTCTACATGCTTCAGCTTAAGACTCTGGTAATATCTCATAAAAACAAATCAACGAAGAAAGGATGCAGGTTTAGAAACAAAACTAGAACTAATTAGGACAGTGTGGTGTGGAGAATCACAGTAAGCCAAAAAGCCAATACACAATCACTCTTTAAGGGTTTATAATGTAATAGATCAAATAAACACAACCTGATCTGTAACACACACACAAAGAGGAGCATTATGTTTCTCAGAGGGCTATTTTACAGAGGATACAGTAATTCTCAATGTGTCTGCACTAGATTAGTCTGATATAGCCTAATCTTTGATTAAACTTTGCAGGTTATTCTGGGGAGAACTGCCCACTTAGACAGGAAGAGACCACATGATTGACATGTATAACAACCAACTATCCTTCAGTACATTTTTCACCAATAAATGTAGGCTAAAGAACTGACTGAACGCTCACACGACACCATTTTTTCAAATAAAAACAGATATTATTATTTTATTTTTTTAAATGGATTTGGCCATTCATTTACACCACAACTGCATTTTGGGGGGTCTGTAAACAAAAACATTTGAAAACGGGTTTCAAAATGCATGCTGAATACGATACCGTCATAGTCAACTACGAAAACGCAAATTTGTGGAAATGGTGACGTCATGCTAATGTGTATTGTGTGTTTAGTTTATAAGTATGTGCGCAGACGTGTAGTGTTCCTTTACAAAGTGACAATGCCCCCTACTGGCCTGGCATGGATAATACAGAGTTTTTAGTCGTTTTCTCATGGATTTGTGTGAACATGGATCACTTGACAACATTGCCATCCGTCACACAAGTGTTTTTTTTTGTTTGTTTTTTTGAGGATACAATGGAAGTCAATGGTAAACAACACACTCTCATTACTAAACATTGTTAGAAAAATATTTTTGTGTTCCTCAGAAGAAAGAAACTTATAAAGGCTTGGAACGACACTGAGGTGAGTAAATGATAACAGAATTTTCATTTATGACTGACCAATCCACTTAACATGCTCAGTATAAACAGCCACCAATCAAATTAGAGCGCATCTAGCTTGATCGGTTGTGTTCTATGGATTTGAACTCAAGTCCCCCATATGAGTCCCATAGCTCAAAGTACACGCTTTAACCGCTAGGCCCTTTTTTCCTGTGAGAAAACAGCCATCACACACCATTTTGCAAAAAGGTCTCGAATCAGCATCACTTTTCAAAACTATTCTGCGTCTTCCTGCAGACAGCAGAAAGGTTCCTGGCAGAGGGCAAAGGTGTACAGGGCTGCAATTTGATACGTGCCATTTTCCCACCAAGCTTTTTACAAACAGTCACAGTGTCAAAGCGAGCATTATTTTCCCCATTTCACCATTCAAAAATTACATGCCACCTCCATGACAGCATTTTCCTCATAATATTTACACTGCTTTCAGGACGAAGCATTTCAGGCCTTCAGACTAAGTGTTCTGCGGATGTTAATACATTATTTTCAGCTGTATTTTGATTTGTAGAAAACTACCTTTAGTAGAATTTAGACCGTTTTGTAAAAGAGTTCGGTTCCACAGATCTGTTCGGTTGTCAGGGCCAGAGTTCTGCTGTTAAATGATCAATCCAGGATGAGCTACTGCACCAGAACAACTATAGGAGCCTCTCATCAATGCAGCACAACTGCCTGCCTTGTCAGAGCCTCCTTTAATATGAACATAATTACATTTGCGTGGATATTTCTGCACGCTCCCTGCCTAATGTACTGAGAAAGGTGGAGGATGACTGGAGCTGGGATTCAACTTCTCATTAAAGACAAAATCCCTCCCCCTTTTGCAGAAATGTATTTTTGATGTTTAGAAGCACATCTCCCTGAACTGCACACTAAGCATTTTAGACCACTGATGAAAACACTCTCTCTGCAGTCCTAGATATTAAATCTATATTTAAATACATGATGTGGGTGCCTGCGATTGTCGACAGTGGGACTCGCTCACCATATTAATGGTCTTAATTTAATCATCCTCAGATCTTGGAAATTAGAAAGTGTCAACATGAAAGAATAAATAATGGGAGAAAAAGTGTGGCAACTAATTTCAAGACTTTTCAAAAGGGGGTGTGGTGGGAACATTAACAATTCTAATTAGATTTGCCCAGGGTAATGCTGTCTTTAACTTCATCAAAACCAAAAAAAAAAAAACTGTCACATGTTCCCCTCATCCCCGAATCTGCTGATGTTCATTTAACCTGGAGTTAATTGAAATAACACGATATTCCTAGAGGGAGTAAGGCAGATGGGGAGACACAGTTAGAGGACAATAAACCTTTGAAATATTTGAATTTAATTTGATTTGTTTTTTTAACTAACCTTGCATACTGAAGATTTGATCTTTCGTGCTTTAATCCTGTTCGTGACACCAAAATTCATAAGACAGGATATCACTGTAATACTCAATATACTGCCTACACAACTGCACCACCCCATCCTCTAGCTCTCATCTGGTCATGGGACTCGGTGCCATCGCCACACAGCTTGGCTGCTGATGGCACACGAGCCGTGAACTTGACAGAGCATGGACAGAAGCGGGTGGAGGGCGAGATGGATGTTTAGTGGGCAGGGCCTCAGATGTGCAACGGGGGCCCCAAGGGTCTGCTAGGAAATGAGATCCCCATCAGTCTATGACTCTGCAGATGCTCCTCACATCTCCAGCCTTCATGCTTCATTATGTACCAGTATGACACGTAATAGTCACATTTGCCCTCAGTGAAGAGGACTCATAATTATTTGTGGATTGGGGTAAGTATTCTGAAGTATTGCTGAGGGGTTCAACCTTCTAGAGTCACATTTAAATAGGATGGTAGGGACGTGAAATACAACCCCCAATCATCCTTCATTAAAAAAATAATAATAATAATAACAGAAATGCTCAAAAACCTAACTTAAAAAAAAAATTAAATACAGTAAATAGCAGAAATAGCAGAACAGGTAACTGTGTTTGCAAAAATAAATAAATTAATAAAAAAAAAATGTAAATACTATTTAAATATAAATAAATTATATAAATCATGTTGGCACTTACGTACGTACTGACTGACAGACATTTTCATTTTATATATAATAAATGTAATTATATTTATATAATTTACATATATATGTATATAATTGTTACAATATATGGTAAAGAAAGTTTTACCAACTAAAGTTACTCAATTATATATTTTTTTCCTTTTTTGTTATTATTATTATTATTATTATTATTATTATCAAAAAGTATTTATTTATTTACAGTAATATTAATACAGCAACAAATATTACAAACTCCTATTCTGAAGCATGTATAAAAACATGGATTGACAAGAGATGTCTAGACCATCCTACGTTATATCCAGCCAGTTGTAAATGTTCTGGGTGTCTAAGAGTTTGTGATCAGTACAGCACAGATGCAGAGCAGAGATGCGGTCTGGCGGCAGTAAAGCATGCCTGGTGCTCTGAGCTCATAGAGTGAGGTCACCCTTACACACATGCTCTCACACACACTTTACGTCCAACGATTGATAGCTGGTGTCTTCTCCAGGCAACATCAGTGCACATCCCATTGAGCCGAGATGTAATTTTATCTATTGCCATAAGCAATTCTTCCCCCTCAAAATATCTAATTACTGCGTAATTTGCTGCCATTTTGATATGAAATCCAAAAATGATGATGCTTAAGAGTAATGAGACATTAATTCAGAATCACTCCAGATAGACGTTTTGGGTGCTTTTCTTTGTGATAAGCCATGCAGTGGGGGATATTATGCAGCCTTAATGTAGATCTGCTTATTACAGTAATTTGTATGGGCAGCCTGTGTTCCATCTCCTTTTTTTTCTCTCTCTCTCTTCGTTTCTCATTAACATTTTCATGATGATTTGTTGGTTGTCTGGATTGTCCCTTTTCTTTCCCTCACCTCCTTTATCCACACAACCAAGCAGAATTACTACAGCAAAGTAGTAGTGTTAGAACAACTGTGGAAATAAGCAAAGTATGTAAACACACAAGCAGAAAAAAATAAGTTCAGGAGCATGAAAATTGTAGGAGGAGCTCTCGCATCGCAATATAAAGTCTCGTTACTCCAAAAACAAAAAGAACCATTATTCTTGTATGCAAGTTGATGATAGACACAAGTCATTCCTTACATCCATGTCCTTATCATATATGTCAGATGCAGGGGGGGGGGGGGGAGGAAATAAAACTATGGGCTCTGCTTTATTCAGCAATAAACTCCTCATCAAACAGATCTATATAGTAAACAAGTTCTCATCATTTAGAGTGAAATTAGGTAAGACATAATAATCAATAAAATATTGGCTGTGAAAACATGTAGCAGGTACCTGTCCATTTGTGATTGAACAAATGACAAATCTCTGCATTATTTCACCAAAAATAACCATGACAGCTCAGTCAGGAATTCGAATTATGCATTCCAATCTGTGACATTTTAATAGAACATTACATGGTACATTTCATTAAAGGGGACATTGGATGCAAAATTCACTTTTACATGGTGTTTGCATAAATGTGTCTTAGCAGTGTGTGGACACATCCACCATACAATAGGGATGGGCATTTTTGGCAATTTCTTATTTTGATCATCGTTAGGTTTCATAAACGATTAATCGAGTACTCAGGAGGCGGGGCGGGGCGTGTGCGGGGGGCGGGGCATGGCCGTAATGGAGATAATGAAAATATCTGAAGACTGTTATGAAAATGAATGTTAAAAATAAAAATATGACATGAAAACATATATATGAAAACATGAACACAATTATGTTAGATTATGACGCAGCAATGTTATTAAAAAAAATAAGTATCTAAAAAAGAATAGCTGCATGAGGTGAAGCTGACTTTATGCCAATAAATTGAAACCTGTTCTATGACACTTCCTATGATATTAATCAGGTAACTTAGATCATAACATAAACGTAACATTACAACTTGTATCTGCACAAAAGGATGCATATGCCAGTGAACTTTAAATTATGCGCTATAGCAAGAGAGAGAGAGAGAGAGAGAGAGAGAGAGAGAGAGTTACTGTGGTTACGATGGCAGTTGGCAGCAAAATAATCAGCTCCTGATTTAACAACATTTTTACCAGAGAATGTATGTTTTTCATGACACAAATCTTCATTAAATAATTGGATACTTAACTGTGAACAATAAAGGCAGAAGATTATTAAGGTAAGACCTCTAAAAAAAAAAAGTACTTTTTTTTCATTGATATCAACTGAAAACTGCATATAATCAATACACCAAGCTGACTGTTAGCCAATCTAACATTCCATGGCAGTTAATTCAGTTTCACAAAATGGGCCTATCTAAAGTTGAGGCATTTTTCAAAAAAGATAATATATCCAGCAGAAGTTAAATCTGCCAAAGAACAGAAAAGGATGAAAGAAATGATCCTGAGAGAGAACCCAGAGATACTGTTATCTGACTACAGTGGACCAGAAAACAACAGAGTCCGGTGTAACCTGCTCTTCTTTACTGAACACCCATCATCCTGGCACACCGTCCTCTGCTCCACCATGACATGTATGAAGAAAGGAGGCATCAGCAAAGGTAGACAGCTCACCCTGGAAGGAGACGACGACACAAAGCTGACTGTAAACCTTTATCACAATGGCACAGTCATGGTCCAGCGACCAGAAACCAGCCTCAATGAATTCCAGAGGAACTTCAGAAATCTTAAAGGGGAGGTTCAGAAAATTAAGAAAGATCCGGAAGTAAAGAGCCAGGCAGAAGATGAGGGTGGCACAACCTCAGTTACCATCAATGACCCCAGCTCAAGAACACGTGGGCACACCAGCACTCCTGCATTTCCCAAGATAAAGGCTTTGAGAGATAACATCGCTGAGCTGGAGCAGGGCTCCTTCCTGTTTAAAGAGGAAACTAACAACAACCTTCATCAGCTCCTGAACCTGACCAGTGTGCAACAACTTCAACAACTCTGCTCTGCTGTAAGACACCTGGAGGAGGACAATCAAGAGCTGAGCCAGGAGCTGAGGAGGGTGAGAGAGGAACTGGCCAGAAGAGAACAGCACGGCCACACAGCTGCAAACAATACAACAGCAGCAGTGTGTCAGCACACAACCCCACAGCAGCCCCACAAACACAACTCAACACCAGAGGCGTGTCGGCACACAAACACCCAGCACCTCCACAAACTCAGTCTCCTCAAGCCCATCAGAAGAGTAAAGAGTAAAGACAGCAGCAGCACTCAGATTCATCCACAGACTACAACATCATCATCCACGAGCAACGGCAGAGAACTGAAGAGAAAAGACAACATTGTCATCCTCTGCGACTCCAACGGCCACCATCTTGACCCCTGATGACTGTTTCTGGGGAGATCCGTGAAGAAGTTCTGGTGTCCCACCTCACACTATGCTTTAAGACTACTGCAAGAGGGTGTGTTAGGTGCCCCGTCACACATTATTATTCACACCGGAACAAATGACCTCAGCACCAGAAGGGTGGACGTCACAAAAGCCGTGTCCAACGTGGTGAGAACAGCTAGCAGGAACTACCCCAGAGCCAAAGTCATCATCTCAAGCCTTCTACCTCGCAGAGACGTACCACAAAGGATCATCAATGCCATCAACGTGGAGATAGCAAACATCTGTG
This sequence comes from Barbus barbus, assembly GCF_936440315.1. Taxonomy (NCBI): domain Eukaryota; kingdom Metazoa; phylum Chordata; class Actinopteri; order Cypriniformes; family Cyprinidae; genus Barbus; species Barbus barbus. Next base: position 11,927,793 of record NC_136748.1, on the reverse strand, counting down.
CTCCAATACCGAATGTTCACAAAGCCAACCATCAGCGAGTCACACATCAGCATCTCTACGACCATATCCACATCCACGAGAGGGCATGAGACTGTTTGCAAAAACCATCAAGGCATCAACCCTGAACAGCCCTGAAGAAAACGCATCCGGACCAGGAGGAGAGAGTTGAGCAGCTTCCCGGCAGCCAAATGGACAGCTACGCCACTGTAGCGGCACGACTCCAGTGACCTTATCCAGATAAAAAAACATGCTGAAAATTATGTGAGATAATCTATCTTAAGCACACAATGGGTCTATAGTCAAGAATGATCATTATTTCTTAATGTCTTATTTGTTTATTTATTAACTTATTTATTTTGCTTATTTACTTGTTTATTTTTAAAATGGATCATTTGTAAAATGGATCCACTCACTGTATTTCTCTATATTACCTTTTTTAGAATCAGAATCAGAATCAGAATGAGCTTTATTGCCAGGTATGTTTGCACATACGAGGAATTTGTTTTAGTGACAGTAGCTCCACAGTGCGACAGAATGACAGCAACAGGGCAGGACACAGATAATAAAAATAAAAAATAAAAATAAAATTAAAATAAAATAAATAATGTACAAATATACAAAAATGGACAATGTGCCAAATAGCACAAACACAATATATAAAATAGACAATTCGGTATGCACAGGTATGTTAGGTGCAAATTTGAAAAAGAAGTATGTGTGTAAAATAAAAATAAAAAGTATGATAGTGTTGTGTGTTTCATGTTTATTGTTAAGAGTTCAAGTGTTCATGAGATGGATTGCCTGAGGGAAGAAACTGTTTCTGTGTCTGGTCGTTCTGGTGCACAGAGCTCTGTAGCGTCGACCAGACGGCAACAGTTCAAAGAGAGAGCGTGCTGGATGTGAGGGGTCCAGAATGATTTTACCAGCCCTTTAGCTCATTCTGGATAAATACAGTTCTTGGAGAGTGGAAAGGGTTGTACCAATGATTCGCTCAGCAGTCCGGACTACCCTCCGTAGTCTTCTGAGGTCAGATTTGGTAGCTGAGCTGAACCAGACAGTTATTGAAGTGCAGAGGATGGATTCAATGATGGCAGAGTATAACTATTTCAGCAAGTCCTGTGGCAGGTTGAACTTCCTCAGCTGGCGAAGGAAGTACAACCTCTGCTGGGCCTTTTTCACAATAGAGTCAGTGTGAATGTCCCACTTCAGGTCCTGAGAAATAGTGGTGCCCAGGAACCTGAATGACTCCCCTGCAGTCACTGTGCTGTTCATGATGGTGAGTGGGGGGAGTGCAGGGGGGTTTCTCCTGAAGTCCACAATCATCTCCACAGTTTTGAGCGTGTTGAGCTCCAGGTTGTTAAGACTGCACCAGACAGCCAGCTCCTTAACCTCCTGTCTGTAAGCAGACTCGTCACCGTCCTGAATGAGGCCAATCAGTGTGGTGTCGTCTGCAGATTGCAGGAGCTTGACAGAGGGGTCTATGGGGTGCAGTCATTCGTGTAGAGGGAGAAGAGCAGTGGGGAGAGAACGCAGCCCTGAGGAGCTCCAGTGCTGATGGTGCGGGTGCTGGCTGTGTATTTTCCCAGCCTCACTAGCTGCTGCCTGTCTGTCAGGAAGCTGTTGATCCACTGACAGACGGAGGTGGGCACGGAAAGCTGAGTTAGTTTGGGCAGGAGGAGGTCTGGAATGATAGTGTTAAAGGCCGAGCTGAAGTCCACAAACAGGATCCTCACATAAGTCCCTGGTCTGTCCAGGTATTGCAGTATGTAATGCAGTCCCATGTTGACTGCATCATCCACAGACCTGTTTGCTCTGTAGGCAAACTGAGGGGGGTCCAGTGATATAATTCAGATAAGCCAAAACATGTTTTTCAAATGACTTAATTCTCCACAGTGCTGGGGGATGGTGTCTTGTAATTGATGATGTCTTTCAGACCTTTCCACACTGAAGCCGTGTCACTGGAAGAGAATTGGATCCTTAACTTATCGGAATAATTCCTCTTTGCCACTCTGAACTCCTTTTCCAGTGAGTTTTTGGCCTGTTTATACAAGACTCTGTCCCCATTCCTGTAAGCATCTTCTTTGGCCTGACGGAGCTGTCTTGGTTTTGCTGTGAACCACGGTTTGTCGTTGTTATAAGTTAGATGAGTCCTGGTAAGAATGCACATATCCTCACAGAAACTGATATATGATGTTACAGTCTCTGTGAGCTCGTTCAGATCATCAGCAGCTTCAAAAACACTCCAATCAGTAAGGTCAAGACAGGCTTGTAAAACCCGCTCTGTCTCATTAGTCCATCTCTTTACAGTCCTTAATACAGGTTTAACAGATTTAAGTTTCTGCCTGTAGGTTGGAATAAGATGAACCAAACAGTGATCAGAGAGTCCTAAAGCTGCTTGTGGGACAGAGTGATATGCGCCCTTTATCGCTTTGTAACAGTGATCCAATATATTACTGTCTCTGGTGGGACATGTAACATGCTGCCTGTTTTTTGGCAGTTCGCGGGAGAGATTTGCTTTATTAAAGTCCCCAAGAATGATTAAAACAGAGTCCGGGTGTTGTTGCTCACTCTCTGTGATCATATCAGCGAGTTTCTGTAAAGCTGTGCTCACGTGCGCTTGCGGTGGAATGTAGACACTCACGAGAATGAACGAGCAGAACTCCCGCGGTGAATAGAACGGCTTGCAGTTAATGAAGAGCGTTTCTAGATCTGAACAGCACATCTTCTTTAACACAGTTACATCTGTACACCACCTCTCATTGATGTAAAAGCATGTCCCGCCGCCGCACGATTTCCCCGTTGATTCCGCGTCGCAATCTGCTCTGATCAGCTGGAAATGTAAGGCACTGTCTGGAATGGTGTCGTTCAGCCAGGTGTCCGTGAAACACAGAGCAGCAGAGTTTGAAAAGTCCTTGTTAAACCGGGAAAGCTGAAGGAGTTCGTCCGTTTTGTTGGGTAGAGAGCGGAGATTCGCCAGATGGATGCTGGGCAACGGCATTCGAAATTCACGCTGTCTGAGCTTCACGAGCGCGCCGGCTCTCTTCCCCCGTCTGCGCGTCCTAAAGAGTCTAAACAGCGATGCTGCTCCGTCGACTACTATGTTCAGCAAAACATCCGAATAATCGAAAACCGGTTGGAGATTTTGTGGTGTGTTCTGCCGAATGTTCAGCAGTTCTTCCTTGGTGAAACTCATCATGTTAGACAAACAAAAAACAGGAAAAACTAACAAAAACACTAAAACAACTGGAGAGCCAGGCACAATGGTTGCCATGCGCGGCACCATCTTGTTTCTGAGTTTTAATTGATTAATCTATATGTTTACATGATTATGTCATGAACTCGTACATTATTCTGGTAATTACAATAATACTCAATGTCATCATTTAAAATAACATGTTATAACATTCAAGGGATGTTGTCTTCAGCTTTTGGGGAGAAAATTACAAACTCTGATTTTGTTAATACTGTATATAGTTCAGATATAATTATATTACTTGAGACATGGAGTCGTTCAGACTCCTAAATACTACACTCCTCCAAACTGCAGAGAGCTACGTATACCATCAATCAAACAGCCTAATGTTAAAAACGGAAGAGATTCAGAAAGAATCATAGTTTGGTTCAAAGACCACCTGCGGCAGTATATTCAGCCTGTGAAAAAGGGAAAAACACATATTTGGATAAAACTTAAAAAAGAGTTTTTGTATTTAGATGAGGACCTGTACCTATGTGCCACATATATTCCCCCACGATTACAATAAATAAAAATAAAATGTATTACAATAAAGACGACATAACCAGAGATCATATACGTTCAGTCTCTAGGCCCAGTTTTGTTAATGGGGGATCTGAACACTAGAACAGGGAGAGAAGTGGACCACATTAGTTCAGGTGGAGATAAATATATTAACAGTTCACAAACGTACCAACAAAAACGTTTTACTAAAGCACGACAGAATTATGCCAACACCGTAAACAGACATGGAAAACAGGTCCTGCAGCTCTGTAAAAGCCTGGGTCTATACATAGTTAATGGCAGAGTAAAGGGTGATTCTCTGGGTCGACTCACCTACTGCTCCTATCTGGGCAGCAGCACAGTAGATTACGCTATTACAGATCTAGACCAAAGTAAAATCAACTATTTCACAGTGATGCCACAGCTACCGTTATCAGACCACAGTCACATAGTCCTCAGTCTGAACAGGTCAGTGAATCTTCTGCCATCTTCAGAGCAGAAGGTTAAACTGTACCACCAAATTTATATGGAATAAAGACAGTCCTGCCCAATATGAAGCCGAGCTCCACAGCACTCATGTGGAGAATACGATAGACACATTTCTACTGACTTAATTTGGTGAAGAGAAGAAAACAATCAATTTAGCAACAGAACAATTAATTAAAAAAAAATTCTACAGTGGTTAGAAAAGCCCTGAGAAAAAGAAAACATTACAGATGTAAAAAACAAATAGCTAAAGCTGGTTGGTTTGATAAAGAATGCCAAAAAATAAGAAAAGAATTACGATCATTATCAAATAAAAAACACAGAGACCCTGCAAACCAACAAACACGAGCCACATATCAACAAACCCTTAAAAAATACAAGTCACTGCTAATAAAGAAAAAAGCGGATCACATGAAAATAAAGCTTAAAAAGATTGAGGAGGCAGTCGATCAAAATTATGGTATAAATTTTGGAATCATTTAGATAAATCCAAAGAAGCTAAACACATTCCCATCCACGACCCAAACATCTGGACTAAACATTTCGGAAAACTCTATTCACAAAATGAACCAACCGTTACCCAAAAATATCTGACCTCCAAATTACATAACCTAGAATTCACCGCAAAAGATATCCCATATCCCATATCATATCATTAAATTGAACTAATAGGCAAAATGAAATCCCTAAAAAATTAAAAAATTCTGTGTCTTGGATGGAATATCTAATGAGATGCTGAAACATAGCAGCTCCAAATTGAAAGATTCTATTCTGAAAATATTCAATCTCTTATTAAAATCAGGACACTTTCCTGAAATCTGGAAAGAAAATCTAATAACTCTCATTTTTAAACAAGGTGAGAAGTACGACCCAAACAATTATAGAGGCATCACAGTCAGCAGTAACCTCAGAAAATTATTCTGCTCTATTATTGACAGATTAGTTCAGTTCATTCAAGAACACAAAATTCTAAACAACTGTCAAATTGGATTTATGCCAAAACAGAGAACAAGATCACATTTACACACTCCACACACTCATACAAAAATACGTTCAGAAGACAAAACAAGGAAAAATATTTGGCTGCTGATTTCCAAAAAGCCTTCGATTCAGTATGGCACAATGGACTTTTCCTAAAACTTATCCAAAGTGTAATAGGAGGAAATACATATGACATCATAAAGGACATATACAACGGGAACAAATGTTGTGTCAAAATTGATGACAAACGAACTGATTATTTCAGTCAGACCAAAGGAGTCTGTCAAGGCTGCAGCCTCAGCCCGACTCTATTTAAGTCGTTGTCCTGGTCTGACCCTCGAGGGCAGAGAAATCAAATGCCTCCTGTATGCAGACGATCTTCTGCTGCTGTTGCCTCATGAAAAGGGGCTGCACCAAAGCCTCTCCATTTTGGAAAAGTACAGTAATGATTGGGCCTTACCGATAAACATGGAGAAGTCAAAAATCATGATCTTTCAGAAAAAGCCTCGTCTTGCTGACAAAAAATATGAGTTTACAATTGAGGGAACAATTATTAATCATGTCACCTGTTATAATTATTTGAGTCTGACAATCTCAGCCTCTGGACAGTTCAATACTCCAATAAAAGATCTGACAGATAAGGCACGCAGGGCTTTTTAAAGTATAAGAAGACCCCTGTTCAAATTCAACCCACCTATTAAATTGTGGCTGAAAATCTTCGATAGCATCATCAAACCCATTCTTCTCTATGGCTGTGAAATCTGGGGCCCCAAATTTAAACTAAACTATGAAACATGGAACAAAAACCCTGTTGAAATATTCCACCGTGAGTTCTGCAAAAACATCTTGCGAGTTCACAGAAATGCCCCAAATCTCGGCTGCAGGGCAGAAATGGGCAGATTCCCCTCTGCTCTCCGAAATCCAGAAGAGAGCAGCAAAGTTCTGGTTCCATCTATCAGACACGCCCACAGATAGCTACCATCACAGCGCTTTCACTTATCGGCAAAAACACCAAGAGAGTGACCCCTTACACTATTTAGTGGAAAAACATCAACTCAATTCCACAATTCGGTGTAAACATTCTAAAGTTAAAGGAACTGAAAAAATAACCCAGGAAGAATACATTCATGATTGGCAACAAAACATAAAACTCAAGTAAAGAAATGAACTTACTTCCACAGTATAAAAGCTGATTATAAATTAGAGCCATACCTGAGCAGTATTAACCCCCTGGGGTCGACAAACGCTTATATGCGTTTTGTGGCAGATTTTCCTGATAAGGCACAAATGAGCTTGAATTACTCTGCCATTTTTGATCGTTCAGATAAGAGCAATACACCATTCGAATCTGTAAGGTGTCTACTTTTATTTGTATACACCCATAATAACAACTAAACTTTGTGCTTTTGAAGAATAAAGAAAACAAACAGGGTGCGCTCTCTGCCTTCTCCGTCTCCGCGAACTGCTTTTAGAAACACGTCATCTCTATAGAAAGCTTGAAGTGTCATATCAAAAACAAATATTCTGTGATGAAGTAATCCGTATGAAACCAACACGATGTTCAGTCTTTCCCGTCTGAACTATGACTATGTTCAGAGAAAGCTGCTGACGAAGTATCGTCTGAGTGAGCACAGTCTGAGTGTGGAGACGGGCCGACACAAGCAGAGCTGGAGAGCCAGAGAGCTCCGACTGTGTTCTCACTGCACAGACGGATTCATAAAGGACGAGCTGCACTTCTTTACAGAGTGCAGCAAATATAAACACATCAGAGATATATTATAGCCTATTTCAAACAAATAGCGCTAGTGTCACCTGAATTCCAGCAAACGAGCAATGTAGAGAAACTCATATATATTAGGAGAGAAGGAAAAGTGCATCCATCTGGCAGCGCAGTATGTGTGCTCCTGCCATCAAATGAGGGACAAAGGTTGAACCCTCTTTACCATTTACAATAACTCTCTGTATTATTTTAATCTATTTTTTAGAGAGAGGTGACCAAACACCTGAGAAGAGATAATGCCAACCCCTAAATAAAGGCTTCCTGTAGCGAATCAATGCGTTTTTGTAAGAAAAATATCCATATTTAAAATGTTATAAATACTTTTGTCTCACTTCTGCTGACTGTCATATGTGCAAGCCGTTCTGGGCAGATGACGTACGCATAGCGCATGCGGTGGTGATTAGTGACGAACACGGAAAAACGGATACAGCAAAGGTACAGCAAAATACAGCAAAACAAAATGCCAGTGACGAATTAGAAGCACAAAACAAGGATTTGTAAAGAAAAATGTATTTTGATATAAGCCAAGAGGAGACTGGTTTTCCTTTGGTAAATTAAGGATTTATTTACAAATGTTTGAAAACACCGCTATTACGGAGGGGTGGGATCCGGAAGACTGGGCCCGCGCACTGGCCCTTCTCCTCACCGGTGAGGCACAACACTTCTTTCTTCAGCCTACGGCAGTCGCAGAAAAATATGAAGAGGTAAAGCGAGAGATCTTGGCCCGCGTGGGGCTGTCTCCAGTGTGTGCGGCCCAGCAATTCCACGACTGGGTCTACCAACGCCGATGGACTCTCTCGGATCTGGTCAGCTTTTGCAGGTCTGTCAGGGGTCAATCCCCACCCCCAGTTTCCCCCTTATTGTTACCTTTTGTCTCCACCAGGACCAGGACAACGCTTAGGGGGGGGGAGTGTGACGAGCGTCCCGAGCACTCATCAGCGTTGCCCTGGAGACGGACACGAAACACCTGCACCTGCTCATCACGGCTGGATCGGCCACACCTGCAGCCCATTAGCCCGCGGCCAGATAAGCCGCGTGAGGCAAGCGTTGGGTGAGACTGGTCTCCAGAAGCTGGGAAAATTAACTTGCTGTCTCTTCCTGATTCCAGATACGAGCGTGTGACCGAACTCAGCCCTGCCCAGAGCACTGCACCGACTCACCGCACCCAAAAAGGAATCACTCACGGAGAGCACCGCACGAACTCAGCGAGCCACTCCACCCTGCACATCTTCACGTTTGTCAATAAATCCACCCTCCGGGGTATTTATTTGAGCTCTCCTTGTTGTGTGATTCTTCCACCCCGCCACATTACATAAAACCCATCAATGAATGTCCTGTAAGAAAGTATTTAGAAGCAAAACATGAGAGGCGAAACATCTTGAGTAAATGCCAAGTGTTTCAGAACAAAATTCTACAAAAAAACAAAATCTAAACTGCAGTTGGGGGAAAAATATGTGACAGTAATTAGATAAGACTAGCTAATTGCTAACAGTTAGCGATGGGACGAACACAAATGCCTTCAAGGTACAACAAAACTCCTATTTACTTTTATTAGCTACTGAATCGCTTTATTATATTAACATCTAATTAAGATGATCCTGCTGGTCAACAATGATGGATTACCCTTAATCACAAAGCAATTTCTGAAAAAGCATCTGACCTTGAGCTATAAAAACTCTCATTACATCATTGTCTAGTTTAGAATTATTGCACACTTGGTCAAAAACAAGATGTGATGCAATTAGGAAAATCCTGTTACATATGCCCAAAAAAGCAGTGTTATATTAGAGTTTGGCTACGAAGACCACAATGAGTGAGCCTACAAGCCGAGAGATCTGGAAACCCCACACCTCTGAGCCATAAGCGGAGCTGCTGATGGGCAGGAATTTGGACCCTGTGAACTTACCCAGAAAACTAGCGACAGGAGAGAAGGAAGAAAAAGAGAAAGAATAGGAATTGGCAGTTTGGTGCGAACAGACTCTGTGTATCACTGTGACCTGTGCTGACACCACTGTCATCACATCTTCCGTGAGGCTACAGGAATAAGGGGGTTGAGTGAAAGGAGGGGGATGTTTTCCACAGTAGCCAAGTGGGTGGGATGGTTCAAGGCAACTCAGCAGGGGTGTAGGGGAGTCTTGGTTGAACATGGATGAATGTATGATTTGGTAGAACAGTTTTAGAATGCATGGACGTTGTTGCGTGGTGAACTGTCGGTGCCACCTGTCAAGAGCTTATGTAAATCAATATGCTATAATTTACAATTCTGTGCTACAGTAGTTCTGGGAAGATTCTCATCTGTCCAGACCATAATAGAATATTCTAGTAGATTATTCTGGTCAACTGGATGTTTCTTTGGAGCTCAACACATTTCACCATTTATCCAAGTTGTCCATCAGTAGTGGACTGATGGTGAAGATTCCCTTGCATTTAATCTCAGTACATAAAATTACATAAAATTGTAGCAAAGATCATTTCAGGAGTGAAATGGGATTAAATTTGGAGGTAGTCAGAATGCATTTGACAATATTGCATTTGTAGTCTGATCAAATTTTTGAAATAGCACATCAGGGGTGTCCAAACCTGCTACTTGAGAGTAGGGCTGTGCAAATAATCAAATACGATGATCGGTGATGTATCGCCTGCGATTATGAACGTGATATTGCATAGATTGTCAGTGAACTACGGCTCTGTGTAAATGCCGCTACATCTGAAACCACGTGATGGATATTTACTACTAATCACAGAGCCGGCTTTACTGACGAGATCAGTCTGCACAGACCTACTCAAGAGCCACCTTCATATAAAATTTAGGCCTGTCCTTTTCCATCAAACCAGCCTGGAGCTTTCAAGTTAAACTGAGTAACACCTTAATTAGCTTTCAGGTGTGTTTGAAGTTGGAGATAAACTCTGCAGGACAATGGCCCATCAGGAGCAGGATAGGATGCCCCCTTGCCAAGGATGCCCAATCCTACTCCTGGTGGGCCACTGCCCTGAAGTATATCTGCAGCACACCTGCTTGGAAGTTTCTAGTGATTCTGAATTAAGAAATTAAGGTTTTTGATGAAAACATTCCACGATGAATAAGGGTCTTATCTAGCCAAACGATCGGTCATTTAAAAAAAAAAAAAAAAAAAATTCTTTAAAAAGTATATGCTTTATAAACACAAATGCTCGCCTGTTCTGCGATGTGCGTTCATGACTTCACATAATACGTAATTACGTTGAAAAGGTCACACTTGATGTAGGCTACATCTCATCTACTCCTCCAAGTTCAAAATCGTCCGACATCATTGTTTTACCTTTTAACTCCCTTTTTTTGTAAACGGCGTTTGACTTAATGTTAGTATTTGCACGTTCAACTTGTAAACACTGACTCGGTACTTCCGTCTACGTCAAGCATGATGTTTTCAACGTAATTACGTATTACGTGAAGTCATAAACGCGCATCGCAGAACAGGCGAGCATTTGTGTTTATGAAGCATATACAAATTTTTTTTTTTTTTTTTTAAATGACCGATCATTTTTCGCTAGATAAGACCCTTATTCATTGTCTGGTATCATTTATAGCCCTTTAAAGCTGCACTGAAACTAATTTTGGCCTTCAACTGTTTGGAATCCATTGAAGCTAACTATATGGATAAAAATCCTGGAATGTTTTCATCAAAAACCTTAATTTCTTTTCGACTGAAGAAAGAAATACATAAATATCTTGGATGACATGGGGGTGATTAAATTATCAGGAAATTTTAATTTGAAAGTGAACTAATCCTTTAAAACTAGATCACGGGTGGTCACAGAAAATGCATTTGAGATGCAAATTACTATTATGTGCAAATGGCTGTCTTGGCTGGAAACCTGTATTACCCGAGACCAAATACCAGGTGTAAACAGGGTCATCAACAGTCTCCTTCACTCTGAAACAGTCTATCCTTATTTAAAAACTCCACTAACCTGTGATCCCTTTCTTTCAAAGTCTTCTCTAGAGTGTTGCTGCGTGTATTTCGTCCAAGAAGGTTAAATGCAGAGGAATCTCCACCAGCCATCCACAATTGGTGAAGCCTCTTGTATGAGAGCTGAAACGTCAGAGAAACAAAGAGAAACATGTCCAGTTGACTAGAATGATGCATTACAACATATGCTATAATCTGAAATCCTAGACAAATCCAACTTTACAAGCCTGCTTGAAATGTCTGGCATTCAGATTCTCTAAGAGGCATATATCAGTGTCAGTAGCCCCAGTAGCTATTAGTTCTCAGTCATTCAGTCCATTGAGGCCACAGTAATCCTACTCAGAGTCACTCACAGCTTTAGCACAGCACTCGTATCAGTTGCGTAATCTATCAATTGATTAGCCTTCCATCACAGTGCCTGCAGTCATCCAGTAAAATGAAGTTCACTGTCTTCCCACCACTCTAAACAATGATGAGGTAATCAGTCTAATCAGATCTCTATGTCCCCTCACTCCAAGGCTATGGACAATCTTTGCTGAAAGGTAATATTACCTGCCATCTTCAAATGTCTGAGCTATTATTTCTTTCAGCTGACAATGGTTCAAGCTCCTGGTTGCTGTGTTTATTCATTGCAGCGCATGACGTAATTCACCTTAAAGTATTTAAATAAGTGAGCATAAGGAAAAATTGGAAACTTTCCGAGAAACAGTGGAGGCTTGTGAGACTTCACAGCACTTATTAAAATGTGCAAGCTCATGAGATAAGCATACATGTCATCATGATGGTATTACAGGGTCTATGATTCCAGAGGAATGACAGTGTGATGAAGTACAGTAATATGATTTATCAGCTAATGTACATTTGCAACTGAAGCCTAAAGCCTTGGAACCAACTACTGGCTCATCCAACAATTCTGCCAAAGCTCGAGTCTCATCTCTGCTAGAAAGACTGGAAAATGTGCTCCTTGGTTAGCAGAAGATAAGAAAAGAAGAATGGCTGCCACTATCTTCGAGTCTCAAAGACAAGGCAGAGGAACTAGTTTTTGGCAGTGCACTCCCAGACTTAATATCTGAGACGGCAGACTCGGTTACTGGCACGGTTACATCAGTGCTGGCATGGGCGGCACAGACTGAGAGGAGACATTACTCAGCACTATCCATTTCCCCTGCGACGCACACTGATCTGCAGATATTAGCATGATTACATTGTGAGATAAGGAGCTGATAAAACATCACAATGTTTCCTTCCTCACAGCATGCTTAACAGGCTTGAATGCTACAACCAGAGATTATCTGAACAATTGATCATATTGTTTTATGGCAAATGGAATCTCAAGATTTTTGACGATAAGGGAAATGTAATTTAATGTGTAATAGCAGTATAACAATGTTTTGGATCCATAATAGGCCTAATGCAAGAATTTGCTTGAATTGTTTTCAGATCATGCAAGATTATATAAGGTCTAGTCTTCAGGTTCAACAGAAGTTCAAAACTACTGGGTTAAAATTGCATGAGTTAACTGAGGCTGAAACACAGGAGTTGAGGAAGGACGTTCCAGTAGTTATTCAAGTAAGGGTTTGCATACTGTCCCTATCACTCACATCAATGTTTACAATATATTTGCTCAATAAAGATATAAAAGTAAAAAAAAATACATTTAGCTCTCAGTAGTAAAAATATACGTTTTAACAATTAAATAAATAAAAAAAATTAAATGAAAGATAAATAAAAGAAAATATGAGTAGTTAGTTGCCAAGTGGTTGCATATTAGTCCAAGTCAAAAGAGTTTTCTTCAAGAAACTTGATCTAATTATCCAAAGTTAAACAACTGATCAGCAATTATCAAAAATGACAAGTAGTCATCAGTGAGATAGAGATTGGAGAACTGTGTCACATTATTGTCTCTTCTCTCACAGCACGAGCACAGACTCTCAGTCTCTCAGCAGCTGCCCTCTGCCTGATAGCATCTATTCTCCCCTCCACACGCTGCTTACTGCTGCAATTGATGCCGAGGTGACCGACAGAAAACAAGGAATGAATCCCCCGCTTGTAATCTGAACCATGAGGTCGCATGCATGCTGGAGTTATCAGCACCAGGGGAATGAATTCAGCCTCGTCAGCTGAGGGAATGGACAGAGACTGTCTTTAGCCAAAGCACTGAGGGACAGGACAAAGAGGGACCACTTCTGACTGTGGGCTGTTCATGAAGTTCTAGAATAGACCTCTGTTGCTTTATCCGAAGGAAAAGTCATAAAAATGGAGAGGTGAAAAAAATTAAGAGCGTGTGATTTCCTTTGCATAATCAGTTGCAGATGAATGAGAGCCTGGGACAAGAGGTTTCTTATGAATTCCAGAATAGATGCTGAGATTGTACAAAATGTCACTGAGTTTTGTGCATGATGTTTTAGGCCCATTATCAGAAGCTTCATGCCCATTCAAATGTGTCTTCTGGAATTAAGAAAATGCAATTAGTTTTATCTTTCATAAATAATTTGCATGTATACGGCACACACACACACACGTCTTTAAAGTGCATTGGCTGAAATCACTCATTCACATGTCCAAATCTGGTTTGCAAAGATCTGCCGCTCCCTTTATAAAAATGTGCATGACACCCCTGACCACTAATATTTCACAATCAGAATATCTTTAAATAATGACTTCACGTTGGGATGGAGATGGTGATATACTCCATCTTTAATAGCAATCGTCTAATTAACATATTTTCATTACCTCTCTGGATGAATAATTTAGTGCCATGTTATAGTCATTAACTATTCGCTTTTACTACAGTGATGGATTTAAAGGGACACACTGTTCAATTTGGGCTTCAATCCACTGAAATGACATGAATAATTAGCAGGCAACCCTTTAGTCATTGTACACTTGTCAAATGCTTTAAAATCAGACTATCACCACTCAAGAACATTCAAAAGGGTTCAATTAGAATCACATTATGAAGGCCGGTGCTCCACAATGCTGACAGTGGGATGCTGTGTGGAGTAGAGGTATCTGGATATCGGAATCTTTTTTTTTAATTTAATTTCATATTATTATACAGAAAGAAGATGAATTGTGACCCTGGACCACAAAACCAGTTGTAACAGGTAACAATGCATTGTATGGGTCAAAATTCTCGATTTTTCTTTTATCTTTTTAAGTAAAGATCATGATTCATGAATATATTTTGTATATTTCCAACCATAAATATATCAAAACCTAATTTTTGAGTAGTAGCCTAATATGCATTGCTAAGGACTTAATTTGGACCACTTTAAAGGCAAATTTCTCAATATTTTGATTTTGTTGCACCCTCAGATTCCAGAATATAGATTACAGATTACAGTTATATTGTCCTATACTAACAAACAATACATCAATGGAAAGCTTGTTTATTCAGCTTTCAGATGATGTAGCTATAAATCTCAATAAAATAAAAAAAAAAAGAGGAATGGTGGTTTTGTGGTCCAGGGTCACAATTGATACGAAGAAGAATGTCGCGGGCTAAATTCAAGTTCATTCTCCGTCATTGACAGAATGTTTTTATCAGTGACGGAAAAATCTGAAGGCCGTCCGTCACTTCGGCAGATTAGACTGAGGGTGATTGATTGTAATTTATAACTGTAATTCCTCGGCCTGTCCAGTTGGTGGCGAGTGTGCTCCAGTGAGACAGCAGAGCGCGCGATCGTCTCCAGAACAAAAATAAAAGTCTTTTGCTATGCCTTTGTTTACGAATCACTTGATCTGAGGTGTCTACAGCGATCTATCACGCCACATTAAACCGCGCCAAAACGGTATTTGTTGCTTGAATTTCCTAATAAAATGGACAGAATTTGAAATCTGAGACTGTATTTCATATCAAAAGTAACAACGCACAAAGCTTCCTATTGCCTTCTGTTCATTCATCAAATGAAAACAGCATCGATTGGGAGTTAAGAAACAATATTGGTTCATAAAAATAAGAATCTATTAAAACTAAAATCTTTTTTTTTGTATCCAGCATATATATATATATATATGTGAGAGGTTGCGTTTATTATAAAAATAAAAAAATCAGGAAGGGGGCCAACACTTTTTCACACCACTGTGTATGTGTATATATATATATATATATATATATATATATATATATATATATATATAAAAAAGTGTTGGCCCCCTTCATGATTTTTTATTTTTTTTGCATGTTTGTCACACTTTAATGTTTCAGATCATCAAACAAATTTAAATATTAATCAAAGATAACACAAGTAAACGCAACATGCAGTTTTTAAATGAAGGGGGGGGGGGGGGGTTTATGAAGGCAAAACAAAATCCAAACCCACATGGCCCTGTGTGAAAAAGTTTTTTTTTTTTTTTTTTATTAAAAAAATCAGGAAGAGGGCCGACACATCAACAACATATATATATAAATAACACATTAACCTTTAATGAACATGAACAATTCATTTATACTTATTATTATCAATATTGAATGTCTTCACTTCTTAATATTTTGATAGATTTTTTTTTATTTGATGAATAGAGTGTAAAAAAAGTAAAAAATAAAAATATATATTTTTTTAAATACAAATTTACTTTACAATAAATGTCCTTATGATCAATTTAATGCATCCTTGCTTAAGTATTTCCTTTCTTCAAAAAAAAGAGACTAATTTTGAAGGTACCAGGTTTCCACAAAAATATTAAGCAGTTACAACTATTTTCAAAATAAATAATAATTATACAAAAAAATTCTTAATCACAAAATCAGTACATTTGAATGATTTCTGAAGGATTGTGACACTGAAGACTGGAGTAATGATGCTGAAAATTCAGCATTGCGTCACAGAAATAAATTACATTTTTAAAATATATTAAAATAAAAAAACAGTTATTTTAATTTGTAATAATATTTTAATTATTGTAAACTTTTGACCAGTAATGTGTGTGTGTGAATACATACTGTATATAAAACATATACTACAAATTAAAATATACCAGTAATAAAAATACCATCATTCTTCACTTAAGATATTTACAACAGGAAATAAACAAGCTCTTTTTTTACAACAGAGAACAAGCCTTCTTCCTCCAATATATCTATATTGCACTAGCGAGTCCTCCATCAAAGCAGTCAGTCCAGCCTACTATGCCAAAATAGAGCTTATAAAGCAAGATTTCACTCAGCTCTATGGCAGGCCATGGTGCCTTGGCCAGGGACCATATTTCCTTCTTTCTCTGAAAGAAATGTTTGCCAAATATCTCAATTATGTCAAACTACCCGAGCTGCCAGAATGACTTACAGCTCTGAGGTCATGACAAACTGCGGGAGTGACGGAAAGCGGACCGCACACACACTTAAACACACGCGGCATCCGACCAGACCACGCCTGCTTTTAGCTACGCCATTAGCTCTGAAACCCACTCGCTCAGCCCTCAGAAGTCAGCAAGGCCTGCCCAAGCGCTGTACAAGATCTACCTACAATAACATGATCTATGTTTTCTGCCCCCCACCTCAATCACCCCCTACAACTTGTTCAAAGTAATGAAATTCCTCATTTGAGGCAGGTTGACAGATGGATTGGAAATCAAGAGCTCCAGATAAGTAATGTTGTTTTGATGCTGAACTGCGTCTGATTGATTTGAAAACTCTACCGACCAGGAGATGTTTTACCATCCTGGATGGGGAGCAGTGTGTAATTTAGTAGGGCTATTTTCACGGTGCTTACATTATTGTTGGACAGACGTGTTTGCGTGTCTGAAATTCTCCTCAGCCTGACAACACGGAACACGTTTTCTCTCTATTAGAGCCATATATCATTATCATGCAAACAGCATGAGAATAAGACCTTTAAGAAACACCTTTACAAATTATTTGACCACTGCTTTATTTATTTTACACTTTCAAGTGATTGAAATTTCAATCAACAACTTGACCTTACAAAATGACAAAACATGCCTGTTTTGAAGTTTTATGCTTCTCAATGCTACGGCGGTGGTTTTGAACTGGTGGGGCGCGCTTCTTTAATTTAAATTTTTCAGTATTGACCTTTTTGTCATTGGGTGTTTTTTGAATTAAGGAAGCTTCCTTGAGCTCTTAAGATCTGATTACACAACAACTGCCATTTACTCAACAGCCAAAGATATTAAAGTAGCATGTTGCATGTTGATTACTCACAGAGACACATTGAAAATTCACTTTAAATTTCCCTCTGTTAAAGTAATAAAATGATTAGAGTATTGATTTATGTTAAATGCTATTAAACCAGATTCATTCACAAGCATGTGTTGTGTGGGCACATTTAATTAGTGTTAGTGGGTTGACAGCAACAGTCCACTGGTCTTGTTTATTCCACATGAGATGAGTTGCTGTGGATGGTAGTATAATCTGTCAACTATTGCTGACAGAAGACAGAATTTTAAAACAGTCTGAGCTCTTGAATGATTGATTATTCCAATACATTTGGTGGAGGTCATATTGATTTGTTTTGAAAAGTAAAACTCCTGGAATTAGTGAGTTCAGACGTTTCCCCTGAGTGACATATACATTCAGCCTGCCTCAGCCAAATATGAAAAATAATATTCTTATGAAACCAACACTGAACAGGGGGGGATTTTGCCTGCACCTGCAGTTTAAGTTATAAATGACCCAAATTGTTAATTCCCATGAAAAGAAAAAGTTTAGACAATAGGTCCATTTTCCAAAGTACAAGGAAAGAGGAAAAAATCTTTAATCCATTTATACATTTCTTGTGTTATTAAAAAATAATAATTTTCATCTATTGAACAGGACCTTTTGTCAAGGTAAGGTTTTTAATCACAGATAATTTTAAACTTTTGTCAGCATATTTAAAGAGTTATCCAAAATTTATGAGAACGCTTTGGTTAGGGTATATATCAAGATGAGTACTATATAAAAAAAGAGAGAAATAAAGAAAAAAGGCCAAAGAAACAGTTAAAATGTTTACATAACTTTTTTTTAAATGTAAATCTTATTATTAGGATAGCAACTGATGCACATTGTTATGTACATTATTATTTAGAAGTTTGGGATGAGAAAGGCTTTTTGTTTTGTTTTATATTAATACTTTAGTTCAGCAAATACAAAGGGTTAGTTCATCCAAAAATGAAAATTCATTAATTACTCACACTCATGTCTTTCCAAACCCGTAAGACCTAAATTAAGATATTTTTGATTCATCCTGCGAGTTATCTGACGCTCCAAAAGACAGCAAGTGTCCTTACACGATCGAGGTCCAGAAACATAGCAAGGACATCAGTAAAATAATCCATGTGACATCAGGGGTTCAACTGTAATTTTACGAAGCTACGAGATTACAGTTTCTGGTTCCATCTTCATCTACTTACTCCCTTCGACATATGCAGTATCCGCATTTTCTTGTTCCCAGAATCTTTACTGAAGTCGGTCGTAGGTCTTTTCGATATAAAGCTCCATTTGACTGGAACAATCTCCCTTCTTCTCTTAGATCAATTACATCTTTCCGTCTCTTTAGGATCAATTTACTATCTCATTTGAAAATAACCTGCTTATGTTTTTAATTTTGGGTTGAGAATTGTCTAAGTTATATTAATTCTTGTTTATTATTTTTCTATATTTGTATATTGTTTGTATATCTGTATATTTGTTTTTTATGCTTGTACTAAAATATGTTTTCTTGTATGTATATGCTTTTGTTTATGGTTGTAGACTGTGGGTGGGTGAATAGGGTAGTGAGCTGTTGTTGTTTTTTTTTTTGTGCATTATTTGTGTGCTATTTTGTATTGTTTTTTGTGTGTGCTGTTGGGTCCCCCTTGAAAATGAGATGTAGCATCTCAAGGGGCTTTCCCTTAATAAATTCAAATTACGTTTTGGTCGCAAAAGACACGTGGCACAGCTGACACAGAACAGCATATGCTGTTTACGTTCAGTGGATACTCTCCAAAATGGTGCCAGGGTGACTCGGAGGAGACGAATCGTTGAATAAAGTCGTTATTTTTTATTTTTTATTTTGTGCTCAAAAAGTAAACTATAGCCTCGTAAAATTACGGTTGAACTCCTGATATCACATGGATTATTTTACCAACCTCCTTGCTATGTTTCTGGACCATGATTGTGTAAGGATCCTTGAAAAAACCAAAGAAGCCTAAAAAATAAACCACCGTTTCCACAAAAATATTAATCAGCATTAATACTGTTTGCAACATACGCTGTAAAAAAAAAATAAAACTAAAATTTACGATAAAAAAAACACCAGCTGTGGATGCCAGAATTTTACCGTAAAAAAGATACAGTAGCAGCGTTTTAGGTTTTCTGGTTTTAACTTAAATTTACAGTTAAATACCATAATTTCATTAAAGGTTGTGTATGTATTTTTTCAAAAATGCTTAAGAAAGTACTCTGGCCGAGTACCAAAACAAACTTTTAGCCAATAAGCAGTAAGGGGCGTGTCTACTCGTGATGTGGAGGAGAGAGCGCTCAGTGCACATGACAGACATTAGCCAAGCGATGAAAGATAGAGTTGGCAGATAAAAAACAAAAGAGGAAAACGCCTGCGGAACAAAAGTAGGCTTACACCGTGTCTACACCGGACGCGACAGTTGTTGTGTCACACAACAGCTAAAGTCTGTCTACAAAGGACGCGACAAAGCCACCGTTGAAAATCATTCGAAATTTGTGTCAATACGTCATAAATAGAACATGGCAACAGTTTAACCCAACCAGTGTAGACAGCATCACTAATTATAATGAGTTCTATAGTGTAGACATGGTGTTACGATAAGGCAAGAAGTAGGACCCATGTAAATATAGGATCAGCTTTCCAGCGCTGGAGAGAACTCAAGGAGCGGGAAGGCCTGCGATCAGATGCAGAGTTTGCTTTGTTTCTTCTCGATAGGTGAGTAACATTGGTTTTGCTTTGTTTCACAGAACTAATTGTTGCCTGGGTTGCATACGTATGTGTGGGGCGGAGCTATCAAAATAGGGGCGAGACCCTTTTGGGGTAGGGGTGTTTTTGTGATTTGAAATATCAACATTGGCTACCAGAAATCACTTATCCCACCTTTAACTGATATAATGTTAATATAACAACCTATTGAAGTACTGAAATCTGTTTTATACCTTTGTAATACACTGATAACCACTAAAAGCAGGTGATGATGAGCAAGTCACATGACGAACCAAAGCCTATCACAAGCAGCTTTTAAATACTAACATATATAGAAGGTGCACAGTGTCTTTCACACAAACACTAAGCACCATCATGCGAACACACATGAAACTGAACTAATGCAATAAACATTAATTTAACAACATTAGGCGTAACATACAACCCTAATGTACAAAACTGCTAAGAAAAAAACTAAGGAGAAACTTTCAAAAAAATTATTTCATCAAAAAAACATCAAATTTGAAATGCAATGCAGGAATTTCTGGGAATGTCAATTTACGGTTATTTACTGTAAATTATAGGTTCTTTTTTTTATTTCCAAAAACGGTATACTACCGTAAAATTATGTGTAATATCCAATACAGTTTCACACTGTATATAGTAGGGGAACTTACTGTTAACCATTTAACAGGTTTTTACTGTAGCATTTTTACAGTCTTTTACAGTAAAATTCATACTAATTTTTTACAGTGTACTGTTTGTAACATTGATAATAATATTAAGTAACATCAGCATATTAGAAGGGATTCTGAAGACACTGAAGTTCTCCTCAGTCAGCTGTCACAGAGCTCACTGAACGGATGGAGGAGTTTGTCAAAGCCTGTGGGGTGCTATTGACCGATCGTGTTTGCTGAGAGGACTCTGAACAGGTCCAACTAAACCTGTATTACAGTGGATCAATACACACTGAGGAAGACAGAGATGAAGTCAACACTGCACTCATCCCTCAGACCACTTCTGCACTCTTAGTTTCCCAGAATGCAACAACTGCTCATAATAGTTCACAGCAGTGTGATTTAATGCTCGCTTTCTATCCATTTAATACTGAGATCTGCAAAGACACAAGGGAATGGAATAAGAACAGACGAGACGATGAGGCCATATTCCCAAATCTGACCGACAGAGTTATCTGGAGCCAGTGACTCACTGTTTTATTTTCATAAACGGGCAAATGTAGTGTGTAAAATACGATTATCTCAAACTACGATTACGTAAGGCTGATGCTCATCCGGTTCGAGACCCGATTTACTCACTATTAAATTAGATATTATTTTCAAATGTCCTAGAAAAACACTTAAGTATTATGTGTCCTGCAGAGAGGCAATGGAAAACCTTGTAACTACAAAATTTTAACCTCTTTTAGAAAATGTTGCATTCACTTCTCCACTTCTGGGAAGACAAGTCAATATATATATATTTTTTTGTCCACACCTATTCTATTCATTATTTAAAAATGACAATGAAAATGTAAATAAAAGTCAAATGACTTGCAATAAATGCAGCTCTTCTATGATAAAAATGCTGTCAGTTTCTAAACTAAAATTAATTTTGATATACTCTTTGCATTCAAAGTGGTTATATGGTTTTCAAAAAGCTTGAAAAACATTTTCTAACACCTTATCAATAAATTTCAATATAGCAATTCCTTATATATTTACAAATAAAAAAAACATGTATTGATTGATTGTTTCTTTAATTAACAGATTATTCAAATGAACACCATTTACTTGAATGAATTTTTCAGAATACAAACACACACACATATGTATAGTGTTACTGTTGTGCTCTTTATTTATTAAAACATTTTAACATAGTTAAAACAGTGATTCCAGTAGAGCTCCACACAGTATCAATAACAGATGTGACCTACAGGGGACATGTGAGGTGACAGCCAGTGGAACGTGTATGTTATCATGAATATGAAAACGCTTCTCAGTGATCTGGAGAATTAAAATCCAAACCTGCTCCTCCCTTGGAAGAAAAAAAATAAATAAAGGAAAAAAAGCACTTTCCATCAGCACTACCTCATACTCGGTGCCAGAGTTGAGTGCCTCAGCTGTCCTGCTGTTATGTTCCAACAAGCTCTAACTACTCTATAATCCAAAATAACGGCAGCTTTGCGGGGCCTGACAGACCCTGTTTTGAGCTAATGGTCACTCTGTGGAAGGGCAATGTAATAATTTCAGTAGAAAGAGAGAGAGGAGAGGTGTGGTAGGAGAATTGTATGAGAGAGAGGGGAGAGGAGAGGAGAGGGGTTGATTTAATCTCTTCCTGTCCTCTCTGGTCCCACCTTTCTGCCTCATGTCCGACAGACATAAGGAAATGAGCAGATTAATCAAAATTAGATTCTCTCACCACACTTACTGAGCGACAGCAATCAGCGTTGAGCTCACGCAGGAAATGAGGCGCTCCAACACCTTAAATTCAGGTTGATTACAGATGATCTTAGAGCTCGGGGAGGCAGCAGACATTCAGCATATTCTGTCTTGGACTACTGTAGGTTCAAACCTTTATATTATTAACAGAGAATTTCTTCCGCTGGGTAATTGAATTGAATTGCGTAAGCTATTTAAACCTACTGATTCAATATGTAGGCCATGCAGTAATGCAGGGCCATTTTTGTGATGTACTTCGTTAGATTGGTCTTTAAAAAATGATTTCACTCAAGCATAAATGTCTGGTTATTGTTTTCTCATGTACATGTAATTTCAAACCTATATGCATGTTATTTCGATACTAAAAGAGAGATTTTGAAGAATTTTAATGTAGATCTTTTCCATACCACAACAGTTCATATAGTGACTACCGTTTTTAAGCTTCAAACATCAACAACCTAAAAAACATGTTATGAAAGCCATTTTAAAGTCTTTTTATGACAGTATGATAGCATTTTTGAGGAGAACAAACTAAAACAGAGTTCATTATTCATTGAAAACCTGATTCTCCATTCTGGAGAAAAAAACTGTTACAATAACTGTAACTATAATTAACCTTACCATATATAGTAAAAAAAATGTCAAATTATTTAACATCAGATTAAATTTACTGTAAAATACTGTCAAATGTATGGTTTTGGAAGTAAAAAAGAAATTATATTGAAAAACAGCATTTTTTTTGACAGCTTGACAACCTCTGGAGAAGAACATCATGAACATTCTGCCTAGCATCTGTTTGTTTTTCACAAAAGAAAAAAAGCCTGCAGGTTTGAAATGATATGAGTGTGAATAAATAACAGAATGGTCATTTTTTTTGGTTAAATGACAGTATTGATAAAAAAAAATAATAATAAAGTTTAAAAAAAAAGTGAAGAGAGTCACGTGACGTGCTCATGAACCTAGTCACACTTGAGTAGAGCTCCGTACTTCTGGCCTCTTTTTGCAGATTTTTTTCGTTTTGTTTTAAGTTTTATTCATTGGTGGTGAATAACAGCAGGAGTTGTCTCCGTCGACTTCTCCGATTAAAAAGAAATCCAAGCCACCGACCGCGAGCGATATGATGGACAAGATGGCGAACTCTGTTGCACACTTTGAGGACATTCTAAGAATCGAGTTGACTGCGATGCGGAACGAATTTGCTTCTCACATGTCAGTTGTTCAGTCGCTATGCTCTAAACTGGATCTTCTTGCAGGGGAGATGAGAGAACAAAAGAAAGTTGTTGCAGATCACGATAGGCGAGTAGCCGCGGTAGTGGACTTACAGGATCGCAATAGGCGCAGCAATCTGCGTCTGGTTGGATTGCCTGAAGGTTCCAAAAAGGAACCTCTATGGGCTTTTTTAAAAGATCGCTACCGACATGGCTCCCGTCTCTGGGGGAAAAGAGATTGAAGTGGAGCGAGCGCATTCGTGTGTACACAAGGCTCTCCTCAGATCGTGCTAAACTACAGGTTTTCATCTTTCAACTGATGCGGTACACGGACAGCGAGCTCATTCTGCGGGCCGCCAGACTTCATGCCCCGGTTAAAACGTCCGATGGAGCAACGCTGTCTTTCTTTCCAGATTTTTTTCCGGTCACCACATAAAGTAGTAGTGCATTTGCGCCAATTAGGAAGGAGATGAGAGACGCTGGCATACAGAATTTTATCCTTTATCCTGCAAAGCTGAAGGTCATTCTCAATCAAGGTGAACCTAAAATGCTACACTCCCAAGAAGCAGCAAAAGATTTTCTCAGATCCCATTCATCCACCAACTCTCAGTGAACTCCAGCTGGACATTTGCTGTTTAATCGGAGAAGAGATGCTCCTAAATGGTTAGGTGAATGTGTCTTTCACTGTTCAATTTAATGCTTACTTCTTAATTACTAATTCATTGTGCATACAGTATCGCTTACTGATTATGATATTTTATTTGTTTTAGTTGTATTCTTTATCTCTCTTCTCTTTTTTTTTTTTTTTAAATAGAAATACTACCTAGTCAATATGTGACTATGGGGCCAAATGTCGGCGCTACAGTAATGTGCAGGTTTTTGTTGACGCCACGGACCATATTAAGGGGTGCTGGCAGATCAAGGTTTGTTCTTGGTTTGATCTGCCATAGTTCATGGGAATATGTTTATGTTTTTTTTATGGTAACGGGGAGGGTGGGGGATAGTTTAATGGTAGACTCAATTGTTTTTATTTTCAAACTTGTATTTTGTCTTATTATGCAGTAATTATGTTCGATACCTATGACTGACCTTAATATTCTGAGTTGTAATATTAATGGGCTATATGGTCCTCACAAACGTACAGGTTTTCTGGATTTTTTGCGAAGAAGAAAGATTGATATAGTGTTTAATAATACAGGTGTAATAATAAGTTTTATGAAGTGGTATCTTACTCATCTTCGGGTGTCCTAATTTTGGTGCGGAGGACTTTAAATATTACTATTTTAGAGAAGGGTTGTGATACAAATGGTAGAATAACACATAAAAACAATAGCGGAGAATAGGAATATTGTATTTCTCTCAGTTTATGCCCCTTGTACTCCTGAGCCTATTTTTTTCTCTGTTTTGTCGACCTATCTCTTGTTTTCAGAAGTTTTCAGATTTTGAAATTGTATTGGGTGCAGATATGAATTCTGTAATGTCGCATATCCTAGATAGATCTGGACCAAAGGAATCACACTCTCAAGCTTTGTGTTCTTCGGCGATGTGTAACCTCATCCTCGTTGGTGGATAGTTGGCGTTTATTAAACCCTTCTGCTAAGTCTTTCACTTTCTTTTCTGCTACTCATAAATCCTATTCGCGAATTGACTATATTTTAATTTCTACTTCTTTATCTTCAGCTGTTTGTGATGCCGATATCTGTTCCTTATCTTTGTCAGATCATGATGGAAATTTGTGCGGATTATCTTTGATCCCTCGGCCATCTCAGTCCACTAGATGCCGATTTAACCCTAAATTGTTACAGGATGAAAACTTTTGCAGTCAATTCAGAAATAAATTTGCTGTGTTTATTGAAATTAAGGTTCAGTGGATGATCCTCGAACACTTTGGAATGCAGTTAAAGGGTTTATAAGGAATAACTCAATTTTATATGCCTCTTTCCTTCAGAAAAACCGACACAAAAAGATAGTTTTTGTTTAGTTGAACTGGAATCACAGCTCCAGAATCTGACTAGAGATAATCAGCGTTGTTTCGCAGACAATACACTCAGTAAAATCATGGTGGTTAGGTCCGAACTCAATTCATTACTGAGATCCAGGGCAGAATTCCTGATCCAAAGATCCAGGCAGAATGACTATTTTCAAGGGAGTAGACCAAGCCACCTTTTAGCCCTAAGATTGCACAACAATGAAAAGTTTGCTAATATTTCAGCTGTGAAATCCCAATCTGGGCTCATTATGACAGACCCAAAAAATATTAATATTACCTTTCACTCTTTTTACACTAACCTCTATACTTCCACTGATGGTGACCCAAACTCTTCTGCATCTTTTCTGTCCAACCTTGATTAACCTAGGCTGTCAGATTCAGATTCGGAATATCTGGCTGAACCGATCTCTCTTCAGGAGCTGGAGTCAGCAATTCGATCTATGAACAAGGGGAAATCCCCAGGCATAGATGGCATTCCAATTGAATTGTATACTACTTTTTGGTCTGATTTAGGCCCCCTCATGTTAGATATGATACATTTTTCAGTTACTCAAGGCTCATTTCACCCATCTATTAATATAGCTGTTATTTCTCTCTTGTTAAAAAAGATAAAGATCCGACTTCCTATTCTAATTACCGGCCACTTTCTTTGATAGGGACTGATGTTAAATTATTCTAAATTTCTAAATTCTAAATTTGTACAGCTGCTTTTTGTTTTGTACTACTGTTCCACAGAATAAAATTCAATAAACACTTGTTAACAAAAAAAAAAGAATGACAGAATGAAAAACAGAATGTTCAGCATACATTTCCGTTTAATTGTCCAGCAACCCGACCAACATCTGCTCAAACACTCACTTAATGAACATCTAGGACTACTAAAAATGGCCCAACTGATCAGAATTTGGGTCAAATAAGCCTTCTTGTTTTTAATATACTCACTAGTCAATGGCCTGCTCTGACACACACGGTGTTGGATGTCAAGAAAAGTCCTAATGCCGTGTGTTAACAGAAGCAGCCTCCGCTCTCTCAGTGCTGCTGTTGGTGGCATTGATTGTTGGTAATGGAGCTGCCTGGCCCTGATAATGCATGATGTAATTGTCAAAGGGGTTTAATCTATTTATTGTAAGTGGGATTGAAAGGAGCCTCATCCAAACTTCCCATTTCATGGAGACAGACAGAATTCAAGCGAGAGTGAGGATGAAAGACAGCATGATAGAAGGGAAAGCTAGAAAGCATGTTTGTGCTGGGGGTTGTGCGGGCTTTCTGATGGAAATCTTGTGAGATAGGGGTCTTTCATTCACCCCCTGACATTGAAAAGAGTGTGAGGTCTCTTACTCAATCGAAAATTTCTATCATGTCACCCTGGCTCAATGCCTTCAGGCCACAAAAGGAAGGTAATAGTGGCTTATTGCATATAGGACTGCATATACACTACACTGAGCAATGCGTTTCAATTACCGCCGAGCGAGGCCCGCGTAAAAATATATATCACATTTTCGGAGGCAAAATGCTTAGGTCAGACATGCATAGAAATAAAATATACCTTGTGTCATTTAATTTGACAGTTGTCCTTTCAAGCTATCGCGCAGAGGTCTACGCATGGTGTACGAATGGAAAAACAGACAGGCACTCAGAGGTTCCACGAGGTGACTGAGGCTGTGGGTGTTAACGTTTCGACAATTGCACGCTCAAATTGCTCGCATCTAGTTAACGAGCCGGACTGTGCTTTAACACAAATACAGTCGGTAATGATGTCAAACACGACCGCCCGTGAATCCCAACAGTCTAAACGCAAGCGTCCCTCATTAAACTAACCTTACGCCGAGCTGTTTATGGGTTGGTCGGGAATGTCAAGCTAAAGCTATTTATAGATCAATATCAAACAAAAGAGTATCATCCCCTCTGGCCAACCGTTACCCAGAGCACAGACCCCTAAATCAAAGTCATTTATCAT
The DNA here is from genome assembly GCF_936440315.1 of Barbus barbus. Taxonomy (NCBI): domain Eukaryota; kingdom Metazoa; phylum Chordata; class Actinopteri; order Cypriniformes; family Cyprinidae; genus Barbus; species Barbus barbus. The sequence goes on along the minus strand of NC_136748.1, from coordinate 11,900,400 downwards.
GTTTTTGGGGAAGAGCTTCTTGGGGCAGGGGGACCATATCCCAGTGTCCTTCAGTGAGAGGAGATGCATTAATTAGGTGCATGTAGGGATGGCAGAATGCAGTCTGGGTCTGTAATAGATTCCTCCTGGAATTGATGAGCTTGTTTGTGAAGGGGGGCAGTGGCGGACACACCTCTGAATCTCCCCAGAATAACACTAGATGCACTTTGGGGACGTGAGACCATTTAAAAAGAGTACACTTCCATAACATCTCTAGCACGCGCCGTTCTGGGTAAATTTTCCATTTTTAAACGTCTTGTTGTACCGCCAAGACACACAAACACGCAGCTGTGTACGTGAGCGTAAACATTTAGCTTGACGCGTTGTTTACATTAGCTCAGTAATGTACACCAGCCCTATTTACACCGTTTAGCAATTAGCAAGCTAGCTCTGACAGAATATGAAGTACAAACACTAGCAGTTATCTTTCTTCATCATCTCACATATGTAAATGAGTGTTTGATTTTGTTCATGCAAATGTGAATTTCAATTAACTGCAAATTTTAACAGGGACTTAGCGGTGCGTTGTAGCCTGCCTGTTTTTCTTGCCAAAATAAATTATGGATACACAAATAGCATTACACAGCGGAGATAATTACAGCTCTCAAAAAGCATCCTTTAACATGCAAATACATCACTTTGCTTTCTCACACAAAGTTCAAAGACAAGCAGGTAAATCCAATCAGCGGTGTAGATTTATGATCCGTTTTATATTTGGATCACACAACCCCCCACCCCCCCACCCCCCACACAAAAAAAAATCCCTGTCTTTTTTTTAAGCTTTTATTTGTATTGCATGCACAGTTCTGACTTAAGAAGCAGAGAACAAATCAGAGGGTTTATATGCTGATGGAGCTGACATATCAGGGCAGTCATTGCCCATATTTATTGCCATCGAAATGCTTTCACAGCCAAACAGACTTTCATTCACAGAACAGATTTCAGAAAATTGCTTTGGTATCAAGACTGTCTATATATGTGAGAACTGTTTCTAACGGATCAGTGAGGGAAGAACTGCCAGTATAAGTAAAACTAAAATATTATAGTATACTAACAGAATTTTGAGTTGCTGTTTATTCTAACATTAAGCCCTGCATTAACCTAACATATGCATTCAAAGATATATCCTCCAAGACCATACTGAGGCCCCCAAAAGTATTTAGACCACTAAGAGCTATATAAATGTCACACTTAATTTATAAATTTCATTAGTTATCAAACCAATAAAATATCAATATTAATCTTCACCTGTGTGAAGGAGAAATTACTTCATGCATCCTGTTACGGCCCGTAACCATTTTAAGGCTCGTTTATTTTAAACAATTAAAATAAAGGACACAGGTCGAACATATAAAAAGAATATCACATATCAAAACACAAATTTACAAATTAAACCAAAGCATAAAGAACAACATAGCCTCAAAGAGGCGATGAAAGAGACGCTTGCAAACAATGAGAAGCGGAGCCACAAAAAGAGAGACAACGCCATTGTTGCCTGCAGCCTATTTATCCGGAATCCTTGATGACGTCACGACTCTCGTGGAATGGGAAACTCCCACAACACCACCTATGGGCTTAGAATATAAATGTCACACAGATACACGTAACACCCTCACCCTTAAGTGAATAAATTGTAGAAAATACAGATCTTACCTTTTTCCCCCCTCAAAAGAAAGAATAAAGGAAAATACAATTTATTCCCATCAGACACGAGATAAAGCATCAGCAATAACATTATCTTTACCACGAATATGCCGAATGTCCAATTCGAACGTCTGCAAAAACAAACTCCAACGCATCAACCGTTGGTTATTGTTTTTCATTCGGCTCAAGAAGACTAAAGGGTTGTGATCGGTATAGACAATCAATGGATACGAAACAGAACCCACATAAACGTCGAAATGTTGGAGCGCAAGGACTAGAGCGAGCGCCTCCTTCTCAATGGTGGAGTAACGTCGCTGATGTTTATTAAATTTTCGTGAAAAATAGCAAACAGGATGCTCAACACCAGTCTGATCTCGTTGGAGAAGTACAGCTCCCACCCCTGTATCACTTGCATCAACAGCAAGCAAAAACGCAGATGAAAAATTAGGAGCAAAAAGGATAGGAGAATTAACCAAAAGCGCTTTGATCTTCTCAAAACTCATTTGACACGATTCTGTCCATTTAAATGGTACTTTAGGACTAAGGAGGTCGGTTAAGGGAGAAGCAACGGCAGAAAAATTTACACAAAAATTCCTGTAATACCCAACCATGCCCAGAAATCGACGCAACTCACGGCGCGTAGCGGGCACAGGAAAATGAGTAATAGCCTCTACCTTAGACTCAACAGGCCGAACTTGCCCGCCCCCAACAATCTTTCCCAAATAAGTCACCGTAGCTCGTCCAAATTTGCATTTCGCTAGATTAACCGTAAGATTAGCACTAGACAAACGATCAAACAATGTATCAAGCTGTTTGATGTGTTCTGGCCAAGACGCGCTATATATAACTAGATCATCCAAATATGCTTCAACATTGTGCATGCCCTCGATAACACGATTTACCAACCTTTGAAAGGTTGCCGGTGCGTTGCGTAAACCGAAAGCCATCACAGTATAACGAAGGAAATGGTCAGGTGTAACGAACGCGGAGATCTCTGTTGCGCGTTCCGTCAAAGGCACCTGCCAATAACCTTTGAGCAGATCGATCTTGGTCACGAAAGCCGCGTTTCCGACACGATCTACGCAATCTTCCATGCGAGGCAAAGGATAACTATCTGATTTTGTAATAGCATTAACACGTCTAAAATCAGTACAAAAACGAAACGTACCATCAGATTTTTTTACGAGTAAACAGGGTGAGCTCCAAGAGCTATAACTTGGCTCAGCGATGTCATTTTCAAGCATAAAGGTGACCTCTCTTTGCAACTGAGCTCGCTTCTCAGGACTGACCCTATACGCATGTTGTTTTATGGGCAATGAATCGCCAACATCGATATCATGTTCCACGAGCGAAGTACGAGAAGGAACATCAGAAAACAAGCTTCCATAAGTCCGTATTACATTAATCACGTCAAAGCGTTCGGTAACAGTCAAATGAGAAAGAAACGCGTCAAGATTTTGAATTATCTCAGAATTTTTCAACCTTCCCGCCACCAACTCTGTAGAGGGAAAATTGACATCCTCCTCCTCAAGTGTAGTCAAAACAGTAACAGCATCAGAAACGGAGGACAATGGACAGGTCAAAGGTTCAGTACTGGACAGCACCTGTTCTTCAGTCACCGGAGAATCGGTAGGTGAGACAATTAACACAGCCGACTTCTGTTCAGACAGATCTGGCTGTCTCTCAAAGTACGGCTTAAGCATGTTAATATGACACAGACGAGTTTTCTTCTTCCTATCTGATGTCATTATCACATAGTCAAGCTCACTCACCTTCTCTTTCACCTGGTATGGACCATAGTAACGAGCTTGTAGTGCAGATCCGGGTACTGGCAACAGCACTAACACTTTTTCACCGGGAGAAAAACTACGAAGTTTAGCCCCGCGATCAAAACGTATTTTCATTCGTTGTTGCGACATCTCCAAATTCTTTTTGGCCAATTCACATGCACGGTGCAGTTTCAAACGAAACTCTGAAACATAATCAAGGACGTTATTTGAACTCGGCTCATTGGACCAATGATCTTTGATCAGCTTCAGTGGGCCACGAACAGTGTGTCCAAACACCAACTCTGCCGGACTGAAGCCCAAAGACTCCTGCACTACCTCCCTCACTGCAAACATAACCATAGGCACGCCCTCATCCCAGTCTTTCTGGAACTCCAGACAAAACGCACGAAGCATTGATTTTAAAGTCTGGTGGAACCGTTCGAGTGCTCCTTGGCTTTCTGGATGGTAACAACTAGAAGTGCAGTGTTGAATATGCAACTGATCCAGAGCCTGTTTAAAAACACGAGACATGAAATTCGTACCTTGATCTGACTGAATAGTACGCGGAAGGCCAAATAGTGAAAAAAACTTGATAAGTGACTTCATAATCACTGGTGCAGTAATTTTGCGCAAAGGAATTACTTCCGGAAAACGCGTAGATGTACACATTATGGTTAATAGGTACTGATTACCAGACTTCGTACGAGGCAAGGGACCGACACAGTCAACCATCACACGCTCAAATGGTTCACCCATAGCTGGAATTGGATGTAATGGAGCAGGTGGAATAATTTGGTTCGGTTTTCCAATCTTCTGACACACATGACAGCTTCGACAATAACTTGCTACATCGTTTTTTAAGCCAGGCCAAAAAAAATGTCGAATCACGCGATCATATGTTTTATTCACTCCCAAATGACCGGCAAACGGACCGTCATGCGCAAGTCTCAGGATTTCAGAACGATATGAGAGAGGAACTACTACCTGCTTAACAATCTGCCATTCGTCAGCAGCAGCAGCATTTGATGGTCTCCACTTCCTCATCAACACACCATCGTCAACAAAATATCCTTGCGATACACACTCGAGTTGCTCAGTAGGAACAACAGCTTCAAAGAGGGATGACATTCTCTCATCTTTCCTCTGTTCAACGATAAGCTGCTCGCGTGACAGACAAGTTATCGAGCCCCATAGAATGTTCATCTCCTTTCTTGACGGCGATGTCTAAACCATCAGCAGTATTCGAACATTTCACTTCACCAAAATCTGAATTAGAGAGGAAGGTATCATTCAAATCAAATTTCCACTCTCCTTCTGATTTACTAAAGCTTTCATCTTTCCGTCTCTGTGACATAGCGCGAGTAACAGCGCACGAAGGAAATACCTCTGGGTATTTCTGAGCTAATTCATCAGGAACACAGGGAAGAGGAACATTAATTACCTCAGGGCTAGGAAAAACTTTCCCTCCCGCCAAGTCATTCCCCAAAATAAACGTGACATCTCGAACTGGAAGACACGGTCGCACTCCAACAACAACGTGGCCGGTAACAAGCGAGGATTCAATTTCAATTTCGTGCAAAGGCACATTCACAAAGCCCATCTCGAACCCCTGTACTAAGACACTTGAACCAATAGAGCTCTCATCAGACAGCGGTAATATTCCTTCCAGAATGAAACTCTGAGCAGCTCCTGTGTCACGAAGCACCCTGACTGATTTTCGCGAATTTGCATTACCAACCAAAGACACAAATCCGTCCATGATGAACGGCACATATCCCTGTTCTTCACACATGTCAACTTGAGAAGCTAACAACTCCAGTCCTTCTAATTGTGGCGAGGACGTCATCAATAAACCCACAGGTTTAAGGACACTATTTTTCTTTTTTAGTGCTTTGCACTCTGCAATAATGTGTCCATATTTCTTACAATAGAAACAGATGGGTGAGGACACGGACTTGACAAAATTCTCCGCCACTTTATCCTCACACGGAGCGCGATCAAAGCTACGCTTTGAATTCCGTCGACTGCTGCTACTAGAATTTTGTACAATACCAAATACATTCTTATGTGTAAGTACATATTCATCAGCTAAAGTAGCAGCGGCGGAACTTTTGAGAACTTTCTGCTCATTTAGATAGGTTACAACGCGTTCTGGTAAACAGTTTTTAAATTCTTCTAAAAGAATCAGATCTCGGAGCTCTTCATAAGTTTTTACCTTCATAGAAGCACACCACCGATCAAACATTGACTCTTTCTCACGAACAAATTCAACATAAGTCTCATCAGTTTTTCGATGATTATGAAATTTTTGGCGATAAGCCTCTGGAACCAGTTCATAAATTCTAAGAACAGCAGCTTTTACCTGTTCATAATCAAGAGACTCCTCCACTGACAAAGAAGAATAAGCTTCCTGGGCTTTCCCCACAAGAACACACTGCAACAACATGGGCCAAAATGTTTTCGGCCACTTAAGATTAATGGCCACCCGTTCAAAAAGAGCAAAAAACTTGTCCACCTCTTGTTCTCGAAAAGGAGGAACGATACGAATATTACGACTCACGTCGAAATCAGAAACATCCGTTACACCCTTTTCACGAGCCCTCAACTCGATTTCTTTGAGGCGGCAAGCTTGTTCCATCTCAAGCTTCTTCAATTCAAGTTCATGTTTCTCACGCTCTCTTCGTCTCTCTTGCTCACGCTCCCATTCTTCTCTCTCTTTAAACAAAACTCTATCGTGCTCTTTAGCTTGCAACTCCAACTTCTTAACTTGCAAAGCAAGATCTTCTGAACTACCCTCCTCTACTTCAGGATAGTCTACCAATTTTTCCGCATCACCAAACACGCCCTGTTTATATAACGAATCAACAAGCAACACCTGAAGTTCACGTTTGGACTGCGTATTACGAAAACTAACCTTATAATGTGCAGCAATTTTCATAAGGTCAACCCTATTAATTTGGAACAATTCAGCTTGCGTTGGTTTCGCAACGAAATTTGTTAATTCAAACATGATTGATAAACGTCTATGGTTTAAGGAGAAAAACGAAAAAACACTACACAACCCAAAATTCACATCAATTGACTGTGATTCAATAAAGTTACAAAGTAACAAATTCAAGCGTGAACAGATCAAAAGTGATCACCAAAATCACAAAGTCAAGATCTATCTCGGACGAGCCCCCAAATATGTTACGGCCCGTAACCATTTTAAGGCTCGTTTATTTTAAACAATTAAAATAAAGGACACAGGCCGAACATATAAAAAGAATCACAACACACCTGATGTGAATTTCAAGACGCCTCTTATTTAATTCACTTAAATTATACAACTCAAACCTCCAGAAAATACACAACAAATCACTAAGAATATTTATAACACAATTTAAGGAATAATAACGAAGAAAAAGATAATCAGCTCACGGGTAGAAAAGCTAAGAAAACAGACTCCTAACTACCCCTATTCTCAAATCAAAACTCTTACCTGACTCCCGAAATAAAAATAAGAATAGGTGAGTCTTCCGGACACCTGCTTCCCTCGCTCAGTTCTTACTAAATAAACAAAACGTGAACTAATAATATAAACTACCCGCAACTAATTAAAAAAAAGAATATCACATATCAAAACACAAATTTACAAATTAAACCTAAGCATAAAGAACAACATAGCCTCAAAGAGGCGATGAAAGAGACGCTTGCAAACAATGAGAAGCGGAGCCACAAAAAGAGAGACAACGCCATTGTCGCCTGCAGCCTATTTATCCGGAATCCTTGATGACGTCACGACTCTCGTGGAATGGGAAACTCCCACAACACCACCTATGGGCTTAGAATATAAATGTCACACAGATACACGTAACACATCCACTAAAAATGTCACAAGTTCGATAAAAATAACTGCAATATTGGCTGGACTGGTTCAAAAAGTGCTACAATGTTAGTTCCCTTAAACGGTCTCGTTTAAGGTTTGGTTTGACATTATCTAACGCATATTTTGTAGACTAAATCCACTATATATATCAGTAAATACAGCAGCAAGAACTTTAAATCTTTTATACTCATCAAGGCTGATCAAAAATACCGTAAAAACTGTTTTCTATTTTAAAATGTCATTTATTCATGTGAAGGTATATTAGAAGTATCAGCATAATGATTTCCGAAAGATCATGTGACACTTAAGTAGGGGTGGTCCGATTGATTGGCTACCGATCATTATAGGCCAATAATCGCTTTGGGAAGTTTGATCGGCGGTTTGAACATGCGCAAATGGCTTCAATTCACCACACATCGCATCTGTCTATAAGCAAGCTGCACAGTTGACATGGGAATTGTCACTTGCACAATCGAGGCAGTGTGGCATCATCACTAAAGTTTATAAATTACATTTCTTTTTAATTCTTGCCGGTGCTTAACCATTTAGCACTCGCATGCTCTCCTGGAGAGCTCATGCACACTCCTTCATTCTCGTGAATGTGTATGTGTCTCCGGACGCGTGCGTGAGCGCCGCGATGCAACAGCTGGCCGAACAAATATCTGCAACAGAGCAAAGGTACCCGGACTCTCTTTTAATCATTCTTGGAGATTTTAATACAGCAAATCTCTCCCGCGAACTGCCAAAATACAGACAGCACGTTACATGTCCCACCAGAGACCATAATATATTGGATCATTGTTACACAATAATTAAAGATGCATATCACTCTGTCTCACGGGCAGCTCTGGGGCTCTCTGATCACTGTTTGGTTCATCTCATACCGACCTATAGGCAAAAACTTAAATCTTCTAAACCTGTATTAAGAACTGTTAAAAGATGGACTAATGAAGCAGAGCAAGATTTAAAAGCTTGTTTTGACCTCGCTGATTGGAGTGTTTTTGAAGCTGCTGCCACCGATCTGGACGAGCTCACAGAGACTGTAACATCATATATCAGTTTCTGTGAGGATATATGCATCCCCACCAGGACATTCTTATCATTCAATAATGATAAACCGTGGTTTACTGGGAAACTCAAACAGCTTCGTCAGGTCAAAGAGGACGCTTACAGAAGTGGGGATAAAATCTTGTATAACCAGGCCAGGAACAGACTAACAAAGGAGATCAGAGTGGCTAAAAAGAACTACTCTGAGAAGTTGAAAAAAGAACTTTCAGCAAAAAAAACGATCCAGCGTCAGTATGGACTGGTCTGAGGAACATCACCATGTAAAAGACACCACCCCCACAGTCTGTGGAGAATCAACAACTGGCTGACGATCTCAATGTGTTTTACTGCCGATTTGAAAAGGCCAGACCCAGCACCCGCTCTGATCTGCACTTCACACATTCACCTTCCCCACCTGCAACCCCCCCCCCCCCCTTACTCCCTCCCCCACCATTCTACCTGCGTTTAAAGTCTGTGTAGAGGATGTGAACCGGGTCTTCAGAAAACAGAAATCTAGGAAAACTTCAGGACCAGACGGTATTTCACCTGCCTGTCTAAAAGTATATGCTGACCAACTGACCCCCATCTTTACACAGATCTTCAACAGATCTCTGGAGCTGTGCGAAGCTCCCTGCTGCTTCAAACGCGCCACCATCATTCCCGTCCCCAAAAAGCCCAAAATCACTGGACTTAATGACTACAGACCTGTCGCACTCACGTCTGTGGTCATGAAGTCACTTGAGAGACTGGTCCTGGCCTACCTGAAGGACATCACTAGACCCTTGCTGGATCCTCTTCAGTTTGCCTACAGAGCAAACAGGTCTGTGGATGACGCTGTCAATATGGGACTGCATTACATCCTGCAACACCTCGACAAACCTGGGAATTATGCAAGGATCTTATTTGTGGACTTCAGCTCGGCCTTCAATACCATCATACCTGACCTTCTCTCAGACTAACTGAGACAGCTCTCCATCTGTCAGTGGATCACCAGCTTCCTGACAGACAGGCAGCAGCTAGTGAGGCTGGGCAAACTCACATCCAGGACTATCACCATCAGCACTGGTGCCCCTCAGAGTTGCGTTCTCTCCCCACTGCTCTTCTCCCTCTACACGGATAACTGCACTTCAAAGGACCCCTCTGTCAAGCTCCTGAAGTTTGCGGACGACACTACAGTCATAGGCCTCATCAAGGACGGTGACGAGTCTGCTTACAGACAGGAGGTTGAGCAGCTGGCTGTCTGGTGCAGTCTTAACAACCTGGAGCTTAACACGCTCAAAACTGTGGAGATGATAGTGGACTTCAGGAGGAACCCCCCTGCTCTCCCCCCACTCACCATCATGAACAGCACTGTGACTGCAGTGGAGTCATTCAGATTCCTGGGAACCACCATCTCCCAGGACCTGAAGTGGGACAATCACATTGACTCTATTGAGAAAAAGGCCCAGCAGAGGCTGTATTTCCTCCGCCATCTAAGGAAGTTCAACCTGCTTCAGGAGCTGCTGAAACAGTTCTACTCTGCCATCATCGAGTCTGTCCTATGTTCTTCTATAACTGTTTCGTTTGGTTCAGCTACCAAAACAGACATCAGAAGACTACAACGGACAGTTAGGACTGCTGAGAGGATTATCGGTGCCCCTCTGCCCAGCCTCCAAGAACTTTACACCTCCAGAGTGAGGAAAAGGGCTAAGAAAGTCACTCTGGACCCCTCACACCCAGCTCACTCTCTCTTTGTACTGTTGCCCTCTGGCCGGCGCTACAGATCACTGAGCACCAGAACAGCCAGACACAAGAACAGTTTTTTCCCCCAGGCCGTATCCCACCAGAGCAACACATAACACACCCCGGTACTGTACATCTGTAAATAACTCATCAAACCTTCATCTGTACATAGGACACATGCACATTCACAGTTCTGTCTATGGTCATGTCTCTTTTCTGTATATTTTTATTCTTTATTACTATTGATATTCTTAATTATTGTCTATTCTCTTCGTTGTTAGTGTTCTTTATCACCTTAATTATATGTTGTCTGCACTATGTTTGTACTTTCTGTACTGGAAGCTCCGAACACCAAGACAAATTCCTTGTGTGTGCAAACACACTTGGCAATAAAGCTCTTTCTGATTCTGATTCTGATTCATAACGCCAGGTTCACAAATACTCCATTCGCAGTGCATATTTTTTCCACGCTCATGTTAACGAATTTTAAAGTGTTCACACTGCACACGGTTGTGGTCCGGCAGTGTGTTCCAAGAGCAGTCTGCAGCAGTACAGAGATTGATTCCACACCGAATTTTCGGTACGCGTTAAATTAAAGTGAAAATGCATGAAAACTAAAACTTAGTAATTACACCATAAATGCATATAATTAAAGTCTACTGCGTTTCACAGTCAACACATATGCCCTTTTGGCTAGGTTTAAAGGAAAAGAGCACTTTTAGATCTTTATGAACAGCAGGATTGCTTGTAGGTAATAAAGATTTAAATGCAAAAAAATAGAAAAAGGCAGTAGAGCTGACTGTTTCTGTCAGTTGTAAGTCTTAATTTATAATGTTTGCGATAATGTAAGAAAAGTATTTTAAAAGTTTTGCCACTTGCTTGAGCATCTGTGTTGTGCTGTGTGTAAGCTATTGTGCAATAATTGCACAAGTGTAAAAACAAAAATGTACTGCAAGATGGAACAATTAGCTGAGATAAATATATATTTTTTAAAAATGTCTTAAAAAAATGCTCCCCTCCACCCCTCAAATTAAAAAATGCCCTCTCACAAGAGTGACCTATAAGAGAGAAATTCCCCCCATTTTCAAAAATGAAATTCAGACACCTAATAAATGTCTAAAATTCCTGATTGGAGTATTGCTATAAATAATTCTACATGATAAAAAAAAAAAAAAATAAGGCTTTAAAAAGATCGGTATCGGTGATCATATCGGCAGATACTGCTTTCTGTGATCGACGATCAGCCTCAAAAATCCTGATCAGAGCACTCTTACGCTTAAAACTGGAATAATGGTTACTGCAAATTGAGCTTTGTTTTATATACCAAGAACAGAAGTTAATATTGATATGTAACCCAGCTTCTGAAAATCAAAGGTTAATTCTCCAGGCCTGCAGAAATTCTTGTGGTATCAATCTGTCACAGAAGAACTGACCTCATCCAAGCCCTAAATCTCTCTCCTGTCAAACGGAGCATCCAGAATGCGGAAGTTGTGAACTCGTGAGAAGTGAGGATCAATACTGCAAGGACAGGCTGAAAAATACAATGTATTTGGTGCCTGGGTCCACACGGTCAGCCATTAATCCACTCAGCAATAGCAGACCATGCTCAACACCCTCATGCCAGAGGAACAAGTGGTGTGTAAAACAGCCTGACGTCAGCCCTAGACATTACTGCCCAACGGCCAGATAAATCCATATTAACGGGCCTAAGAGAAACTCTGCTGCATACGTGTGCGCCACAGACAGCCCTCCGACTGTGGAGAAATACGAGCAGGGCTTGTCATGTGCGTCATGACAACATACTCTTCCTGATGCATTTCACCATTATTGTGCTCTGCTGCACTGCAGTGTGGGAAATGAGATGGATAGATCATTAATGAGAGACTATAACGACCTGAACTATGAGCTAACAAGGAAACTGAATAGCAGACACAGCACCTGCTGTGGAGAGTGATCTTAAAAGAATACGAAAACTCTGTCATCATTTACTCATGTCATCCCAAAATCGCATGACTGATTTTCCTCCGTGGAACACAAAAGGTGAATTTCTGGTATATCCTAGCAACTGCATATACAACAAAAATGAATAAGGGGGGGCATAATGACTCATATGATATTGATATGTTAAAGTCTTGCCAGAATGATTGTGTTTACAGCAAATAAATCGCGATTGCTAGTGGGGAACTCATTACTTTCTTTAAGTCCAGACTTAAGGGCATGTCAATTAAAGATTTATGGAAAAAAATTTGACCAAGATAAGTGCACAAAACTATATAGCCAATGTTGATATATTTGTTAGTGTATCGCTAGTACTGTATGTATAGTATTTTTGATAAAAATAGCAACAAAGGTTAGCAAAAATAAAATAAAATAAAATAAAATACCAATTTATGGTGAGACAGACCAAATACATTTCCCATAATTATCTGTGGCAGCATGAGAATGATTAAGTACAAAGAATAAATCACCAATTACACATGTAATGAGCATCCTTTGATCTTCATTATGGTGCATAGCTGCTTAAAAAAAAAGACAAAAAAAAGGTTCCTTTGTCAGAGACTGGAAAAATATAAGAAAGATATATGATATTGTCTATCAAATCTGTCTAAAAGAACGCAAACTCACATCAAACTCCCAAGTATAAGCTTCTCAAAAGGAGAATATTTTCTATTTTATTGTAATAGCAATTATATGAGGAACAAACATTTAAGTGAGTCTGCATTTTAAGTGAATCAGTTTTGTGATCAGGATCAACGGATTCATTAACAAGATCCAGCTAAAACAAATAGATTTGTCCACACATCAGACTCCTCTCATTAACTCTAATGAATGAAATATGAAAGATTTGCAGTACAGTGCAGGAGACAAATGGACTATTTATGACACACTTGTTGTGTTTTTTGCCTTTTTGGAGTCTGACAATCTCAGTACTCATTCGTTTTCAATATATTGAAAAGAGTGACCTTTATATTCACTTTTTTCCCCACAGAATATTAGCCATGTGGTACAACATTCTGTTGAGTATATAAATCACAGACGTTTTATTTTTGGGTGAACTACTAAAAAATTGATTCCAAATTTAAGGCGGCGAAGGTATTAACCAGGACAAATATATCTCAAGATACTGGTCGATTCCAATATAATTAGATGTCCAAACACCCACAGATGCCAAAAAAAATATTTATTTTTTTAAATAATTTTTAAAGTCCAACAACTTTTTTTTGGTAGAGAGCACATAAAATGTTTTATTTATATTCCATACATAAATAGTGGGGTGTTTGGTCCCATCCCAGCGCTCTTCACATTTCTCTCTGACAGTATCAGTGCTCGCCATCATGCACCAAGCTAGAAATAAATTGCATTTTGACTGGTGATTCACTAGCAGGAAAAGCAATGCAATATAAAAACACGAATAAACAAAATCGCTCATGAGCACATGTGCAGTAGCACAGGGAGGTAATCTACTTTAGGCACGGCCCTTGAAATTAACTCTCAGAATCTGCACACACACATGCACTAAGAAGATTAATCAAATATTTTCCTTGGCCGCCCTATTTAAATGTACCAAATTCAAAACATTATGGTAATTATTTATTACGTTTACCCAGGAGCTATTGTACGGCCACAGGTAACGCAAATTGAAGACTGACTGCAAGTGCCTTATCAGTGCTCCAGATCAGTGCAGTCAGGCCAAAACGGGTCCGTACAGAACGATGGTGTAAGCACATGTTCAGCTTTCAGTTGGCCAGCAGAAACAGACAATGCTAGAAGGCATTAGACTGAGACAGACTGAGCTGAATTTGGACACCAAGCTCAAATAGAGCAGAAAGGCTTGCAAATGAGAATTTGGGAATTAAATTATTATTTCAGGTATCCTGCACAACCTCTAAAACTGGAGCTTTTAAAATCCAGGTATTTTGGGAGACTCTAGTTTGTCCTAAAAAAGTATAGTTCTAAAAGTGTAAAATAAAATCTTAAAATACAAAAAGAATTAAAAATGAAATTAAAATGTATAATATACTTTTTTTTTTAAATCAAAAACTAATAAACATTTTACAGTATTTATTTGCTGTTTTGAACACACAAAGGGAAAAAAATAACATTTCAGAGGACAGCTCCAGACAAAAAAAAAAGACAGAAAACATAGGCTGTCTGGGTTTTCTGGTAAATGGCTTGTGTATCTGCATTTCTGAATACTCAATTTTGATTTCTGTGAAATGGATAAGCATTAGGTCTCAGTGCTTCTCAGCATACAACTGCTGTCCTAAACAGATCAAGATGATGAAGAACACTGGACATCAATTATTAAATGGAACCATTTTTATTCAGAATTGGGTATGGGGAAATAATTGGAAAATTGTTTTTGTTATACAACCACTCTCTGCTTTTCCTATCCTTCCCTTACAAAGATTATAGCATGCCTCTGGTGAAGACATCTCGTGTTGTCAAGATCTGGAACTTATTGGAAATCTAAGCTGTGTGGCTGGTGAGCAGCTGGGTATTTTGTAAGCCAAAGTCAACTTTAGGTCTGTGATCTGTTGAGTTCTGCCACAGTAGAATGGTCTGTCCCTCAATAAGCTGGGAGAAGATGTAAACAGCTTGTCTGCAGACTGAACTAACATTTCAGATTTATCTGCCCTTTTTTAAGCTGGGGTGACCATATCTCATTGGTCTCGTCTGGTTTTTAACATTGCATTGTTGAAAGTCATCTAAAGTTCAGGTCTGTTCTCTTTTCAGCTTTTTTTTTAAAAAGTAGGGACACTTCACTAAACACTGAGCAAACTGTACCAGATTGATTTGATACATATCAGTGGTGCTGCAAAAACTCCACAAACTCTTTCATCCTCTAAAAAAGTTTTGATGTGCAACTGCTGTGCAACACTTGCTCAACGGGTAAACATGTATTTCCCCTACAGACTGAAGCTTCTACAGTCAACTTCTGAAACTCATTTCTTGCTGACATACCTACAGTACATCTACCAGATAGTCCATCATGTACTGTACACCCAAAATGCTACCACTTTATTTGGATTTAAACTCATTTCATGTTACGTTATAACACATTTTCATGTTATCTAACACAATGGATTCTCAACAACAAAAACTTACACAAGAAGACGTAGCCTGATGGAAAACCACTGGGCAACAATAGTTTGTTTCATTAAAAATATCTTAATTTGTGTTTTGAAGACAAATGAAGGTTTTATGGGTTTGTAATGACATGAGGATGAGTTAATTGTGACATCAATTTCATCTTTAGGTGAACTGTCCCTTTAACAAAAAAACATCTAGACTACAGGTTTAGAATCTCAACACTGCAAACACAATTTATAAAGTATCCGACTGACAAAAACCTTGCAATTTTTGTGTGTAATATGCATTTTAATCCATGAATGGAAAGACAGTGTTTGGGATTGAGGTCTGAGGCTCCAACTACCCATTTAACTGTACTATAAATGTAAAAGACTCATTGACTCATCTTGACTACAGCTTAACAATAGTTGTTACACTACTTTTGTGCCATGCTCACAAGGTGTTCTTCTAGAATGCTGAAGTCCAACCTTGGCACTTAACTTCTATCCTTAGCTACTTGAGATAATCACCTCTTACACATTGTGCACTTTCTTGTACAGTACATTTTGTTGAAAAGAAAGTGTCATACTGACATACTGTGCCGCACTGGTTTCGCTAATGCGGACAGTAGCCAACGTCTGATGCTCCTAAACATTTAAGTCATGTACACTGACTACCATAAAAATAGACTTGAATAACTCAAATACTTGATGCAATCATGCAAATGTCCCTCAGTGCTCATTTCCTCAAACGTTTTCCCATTTATCCATGTTTTCACTCAAGCTGCGCTCATCAGTTTGACTTCAAAGAGGTGAAATGAAAGAATGGTGTGAATGTGATGATTTTATAGTTTGTGGGAGATGTTTTGAAGGAAATGCGGAAAGCGATAACCTTGATATCTTTAAATTGAGCTTTTAAAGGTTATCATGAAGTAAATTGCTCTTCTCACAAATTTGTCCAGACTTTAATTCTACATTAAGCACGACTGGAGCTGAGGCCAAAGGTCTGTATTTCAAAATAAATTCAATGCTTTTTTTCCACAACATACCACACAATAGAGGTTTTGCATGACTTCCTGTACATTTCAAAACCTAGTTTCCCTCCCAACTCCATTTTTTTAAAGAGGTTATTGAAATTTCAAGATGGATGCATCCTTGGTTACAGGGCGAGTGGACTGTTATGCCCACGTTTGAAAGCATTCCCAGTAGTCTTCATGTTGTGTGCATGGCTGATCAGTGCTCAGGCAGGTCTTAGATGAGGAATGAGGCAGGTGTGGACCTTGGAGGTTTGGGTGATAGCCTTTCAGCCCATGATTCACTGAGACTCTTCTATAGTCTGACACTTTGCAAGCTATGATTGAGTTTGCAATTCAGCTCTTCGCTCTGCTCTCCTTACTGCTTTCAGAGTAAATAAATTGTGAAATCATTAGAAGTCATGGAAGCTATGAACACCTGGTGCATCATCCACATATTAAGCTCTCCAACACAACTGAGAATTCATTGCAAAAGCCTAAAAATGAAAGAGCTGACGTCACTGGCAAACACATGGACAAATCTTGTTGTAAAAGACCATATTAAGAGGAACATTTAAAGGGATTTTCTCAACTTCCTTTCAAGGGCATTGAGCCACAGACGGGTTTGGTTTCATGTCTTCAACTGTGTCCACTGACCAATGAGCAGCAGGTCAGAGGGTGCGTGTTCTGGCTTGCTGAAGTCAGCAGGATCATCGTCCTCTCATTTTTCTCACCATGGCTCTGCCACAGCGCAAGGTTTTGATCAGTGGCCAGATTCTTTTCACACTTCCCCTTGCTTATTGGAAACTGATGGAAAAATTCCATCTCGTGTGAGTGTGGAGAGAGTGATAGAGGTTCACAGCATTTAACATGATTTGTGGGCAACCAGTGGGCAACCAGACTCAGGGATAACACGATTGGTAATCAGGGACAATAGATACAACATTTTACATGATATATAGCAGAGAATGTGCCATATTTGAAAATAAATCACTCATAAGGGTAATTTTCAAAAAAATTGAGTTTACATGTAATGCTTTGAAGTCAACATGCAGTCAAAATTTACTCTATTTGTTTTCTTAAAGCAAGTTACGGATTTAATTGTGATTACTGAAGATTATCTTAACCTTTTATCAAAATCTAATTTTGATTTTTTTTTTTTTCAAAACGTAAGTTTCTCCACCTCTGAAACAATTACGGTGTTGCCCAACATCACGATTTTTAAACGCTCCCCTCCAACCACCTTACGGAACATCCTATGTTGAATGTATTCACTCAGAATCACATCAGACAGCAAAAGTAAAATGGGCTCATGTTGACTTTAAAGGTTTGACTAAAACTGGTAAAACTAGGCAAAACGAGAAAGTTGTGTGTAGTGGGATAACATATATATTGTAGGAAGGGGCATAATCTTGTAGGAGTGGGATTTTTTTTTAAATCCATCGGCATGCAGACATCTAGTTCAAAATTGTCTTTGTGTCAGACCTCATGTCACAGTCACAAAGTGTGACTTCTACAAGCTTTCAACGAGATATTTGGGACCAAAGTCTTTTTAATACAGTCCAACATAGAAAGACAGTTGTTGTCACACAGTATGCCATGGCTTTTACCAATGATCTCACCGGGATTACAGGAAAATGTGATGATCACAAAGCCATCTGAAATGGGTTTGAAGCACCTAATGTCTTCGATTTCAATCCGTTGCCTTTGCAGCAAATAACATTGGATGCAAATACAATTAGATTAAATTAAGTCAAACAAAAACAAATTACGATGATATTGATTGTTAGCTTGCTTGTTATTTTACTTGCCAAAAAGGCTCACTATTAACCATATCTTGTCCTCATGGGGTTGCTGATAGCATCCTCAAATAATTTAATTATCCCATGAACAGCACAGAAAAAAAATTGTGAGAATTATACAGCGTACCCAAGACTGGAATTGAGATTTTCATATCTCTCTCTGGGGTTGATTGCAATGAATCTATCAACATCCTATCAAAGCACAGATATCAACAGCAATTCAAACAAACCCATTAGACTGTGTCCTTTTGCCTGGCATGCTATAATCACGGTAAAATTAGACATGTTTGAAAGTGTGAGAGCACACAAAATAGCAATGAGTGTCAAATTGTTGATGAAGATATGGATCGATGGTTCAGTCTGGCGCTGTGTCCAGTGTACAGATGATAATTGTGCTGTGTGCATGGCATATCTGCGTGAGACTGTAGGTCCATAATTGAGGACATGTTTCTGTGATATGTGTAGAAATTATCAGTAATCGCTTCTGACCACATGGCAATGCTAATTTCCTAAATAATCAGGAGAAACATACACATACTAAAATGGTTTCTTTGAGTGCCTTAAGTTCACAATAATCAAGAAGCTCTAAGTGCTAGCACTAAAAAATGAATGTGTCTTAGCTAATTCAACCAACAACTTTATGTGCCTCCTCCGTAAACTTCACAGTCTTACATAAAACTGAGATAAAGAAGCTTCATTAGCATGAAAAAACAGCAAAGAGTTGTTCTGAGAGTCTGGATGTTTAGGAAGTTCATCCCCGAGGGCCATACCGAACTCCTCCAGCTAAAGCTGTGCTAGCCCATTATTACTTCAGTTATACAGAGGCAGACATGCAGTCATTATCCACATACTTGTGGCATGTCAAGAAACAGTGATATTACAGAGATAAGCACTAATTCAGACAGCATCGGGTTTTCAACACATCAAGAGTTGAGGAAGATGCCTTGTAGGGTTCTTTCATTGTGAGGTAATCACTAGCAATAGCTGCTGAGTTATGTCGGTCCAAGACTTTAAAACTGCAAAGCCATTTTTGCATGCCAACATTTTAATCTACATTTAATGTTCATTGTTAATGCCAGGATAATAGCAATCTGAATCGTCCTTCAATGAGGAGTCATCTTATAAACATTCACTGAGGTGCTAAACTGACACACTTGCCAAGAACTAGCATGCTAGCAGCTAAACTGGTACACTAAAGCCTGAAAAGAGCTGTTTTCCACTTTACATACTAAACAGCACGTTAAATATGAATTTTTAATGTGTATATATAGCTAAAACCATGCAGGCTAAGCTGTGATGTTGGTCTAAGCAATTTTGATGTTAACCTAAACTGGTCTCCTAGGCAGGCGTACACATTTTTTTTTCTGATAAAATGTGAATTTGTGACTAATTTGACTAATATTGCCAACAAACTTGAAAACTGAACTTTGAAAAAACAAATGAATGACTTTGGCTAGATTTTAAAGCAAACATACAAGTATGAAAATAAGGTGAGTTTGTGATGAA